>NC_142808.1:36174857-36257062 GCF_049724085.1 Artemia sp. Qi Xiang Cuo
CCTAAAGAACGAAGCAAAAACGGAAGGCAAAAAACTTTACAACAAATATTCGGGACCGTACAGAATAGTCAAAAAGTACAATAACGATTATACTTTTAAAATGGAAAATCCCGATAATGGAAGAACTTGCAAGGCGCACGTTAGTCGAATAAAAAGACCCAAATTTCCAGAAAGATGGCTCCTCCACTGATTCGTCATATGCAGAAAATGAGCCCCCTAGATCAAGATTGGCAGAGCTAAAACCCTTTAATTTCAAGCAAGACTATTTCGAGAATGACAGTGATGAGGAAAAGTTTGAAGAATTTTTAGCTATGAAAAATCTAGTTATTCAAAAGAAAAAATCCCAAATACCAGGATTTTTTCCTGAAATAAAAACACAAAAAGATCCAAAAAGTTTTTCATCGGCGAGCGCAGGAGATCTAGATTATTCAATATATCCAAAAACCCAATTTTTCCCCGATAGAATTTCGACCCCTTGTCCCCCAAAAATATTTCCAGACGATATGGTTTCCCCTGCAACACTAATAGAAAGAACCCTGTCATTGCAGGAATAATTAAACGGAGCTGTAGAAACCTCCGGTATTACCGTAAAGAAAACTCCCAAAGATTCAACTAAAACAAATCTGCAAGAGGCTATGGATTTAATAAATTTCCCCATAAAAACGAGTCAAAGTAATTGCCCGAGAATAAAACTCCCAAGGATGACCAGCAAGGTCAATATCTTGATATAACTGTGTCCAAGGTCAAACCTAAACAGTGGACTTCATGGAGGGAAACCTTAGTGCAAAAACTGCCCCACTCTCCTGAGGACGTTCAAACAGTGAAGAAACCCCGCAGAACCTATTGATTCCTCTCAAAGCTCGCAAGAATATTTCAAATCTCCCGGGTCGAAAACTCTTAGCGAGGACTTAGAGAATAAACCTTCTACTTCCAGAGGAGAAGAAATTTACGAAGGAAGGGCAGGTGATACCTCAAGAAGTGCCACCTCTAAAAGTTCTAATCCGGATTCGTAGGAAACCAGTTCCAAAGAGTCTGACGGCGAATCAGACCATATAGTAGTTAAAGAAATAGGGAAATCAAGACCGACTTCAGCAGCCGTACACGCGAAACAAACGAAATTAAAAGGCCAAGAATTTTTGAAAAAACAATACAAAAAGTTTGACATTATTTCGCTAGAAATACCGAAAAAGAAAAACCGCAGGAAACAGAGGAGAAAATAACGACACAGTCAGGCAGAACGGTTAAAAAACCTAACAGATGGAAATATCCCTAATTAATGTAGACAAATTTCAAATATAATAAATTTAACAGTTTGCAAGTAACGTTAACCAATTAAATATTAATGAAAAAAAAATAATACGAGGGATGTCAAAACATTGGTGATCAGAGAGAAAGGCCCAAAGTAGGAAGCTCGTGGTCGACTGAGAACGACAAGTGGTGTTGGACCACGTTTTGTGGGAAGCCTGGGGAGGAACTTAAAGCACATGCAGCTTTTAATTTGTTGTGGGCGTGATTGCCCTTAGATGTCCTATTAAAAATCAACCCATGTCCTAACCAAGATGGATATTATCCAAAACAAGAAATTACCAGTACAGAAGCGTATAATTATATAAAATATTTTGTCTTAGTGTAGATTATAATTATTTTAGGCCTACACATAAAATAGGATACCAGTGTAATTATGTGCTGCACGCTTGCTTATTCATGTGTTTCTTACTCGAGAAATATAATATAAAATTAAATTGTATAACGATTACTAGCTACGCTTTAAAGTTATATCTCAACCAGTCATAGAGGTATATCACGACCAGAATAAAACTTGGGAGTCCTAACTTTACTTTCCTAACCTATCTAATCATAAAATATTTATTCTGTTTTACGCCTACAAATCAGTTTTCTTTGGCCAATGCCACAAAATGATTACATAATAAGAAATAACCGAAATAAAAATTAAAGTGCCTTTGAAAAAAAAATATAATAATAACAAAGCAGTAAACAAACGAATTTTGCAAAAAATGGGTAGAATTAATGATAAGTTAATTTTAGAAACAAAAAATAAGATGCTGCTTCAAATTATCTTCATAATCCTGGTTTTTCACGCAGTGGCCAAAGATATTGTAAGACATTGAGTAATATTCAATCAGGAGAATTCATTCCTAGCTAGCCATGACGCATGGAAGATCTTTATGAAATTGGACCCCAAACCCTTCGAGACCATGTTTCAACAAGTAACAAGACTAGAAAGAAACACTAATGAACTCAAAGAATCGACCAATTTCTGGTGGAACACACTATTGGCCGTATGTTTCGTATTCGCGACTTCCCTGACCATAAGAACCCTATTGACTTGTAATTACGGAAAAATCCTGAGACTAGAAGGTGAAAACCAAGAGAAGAACACGGGGAAATAGCTGAAATGCAGATGTTAAACCCGGAACCCCCTGACAACGTCTAAGCCAAGAAAAAGGGAAGACATTAGAAAACGAGTGGGTATAGAGGTCTCCGCTTGTCCTTGCTATGTCTTGTTCCCCCGTGATAGTATTGTTTGCGTAAAACCGTGCGGTTATGACGGTGCAACATGCGTTTCTTAAACAGCACGGACGTGCGTGAACAATGCAGGCATGAAACATGTTGTAAAAATTAGACCTCAAAATTCACCATGTTTTTATTTTAAATCTAATGTAAAATTAACTGAGTGTTGAAAGAGTGGTGAACACAATAAAATTTTAGTTTTGTATACTAATATTAGTGAATTTATTTAACTCTGTCTTGTGGCGCAAAAATTCATGTACTCAGTCGATACATGACCTATTTGTATCATGACTACTCGTTTTAAAGAATGTGTGATTCTGCCGAGTTATTTTATTTCAGGAATTGGAACGTCATATCAGACACTACTCAGGACAATGCATAGACCAGTGCAAGTATAGCCCAGTAGCACCTATTTTCATCACATCTCGACCAATGAAGAGTACTCGCCATAAACCCCAAGAAACTCTCGACCCAACTTTGCCTATAAAAATTATGGATACCCTTTGATCAAGGAAACGATGATTGTTTGGCGAAGAATAATTTTCCTCAAACACAAATCATATTATGTATCAGGTAACAAATCTCAGTATCCAGTGCTTTATAGAACTATAAACATAACAACCCTGAGAATCCCATTATCTAGCATAAGATATAAGTGAATACATCATCCCTGACAATAATATCGATGAACCCAATTCAGCTGAATTTCTACATGTCGACGATTCACATGTTGAATCCCCTTCAACCCTTTCTCCAGTAAGAGATTACAGAGACATTAGAGATATTACCGTTAATTTTACGAGATAAGTTTTGAAATATGGACTTGGAAACCAACCATTGAATCCTGTAACCAAAATAATCCCAATGAATAACCCCTGAGTGACAATATACTCCTCCAAAAAGATAAAGACAATATGTTGAAGGAGTCACTAAAGTTTGATGTTGACCCATTCCAAATTCGAATATCATTTCCCCTATGATTTATCAAGGAGTCCCCATAAAAGCTAATGAGTACAAGCCATGCACGAAAAATTTTATGAACTAAAATCTCTAAGTGCGTGAAGGAACAATTTTACACGAGAAACACATTCTCTATGTGATTAAAGACAGCCCGAAAGTGAAATAATTTAGGATAGTCAACCCTTCTGGTATCTACGGATTCCCAGTGCTCAAACCCTTAACAATAAGGCACCCTACGAACTATCCAAAAACAACAGGTGAGAATGAACTTTTAATGGCAAAATTCCACACACCTGTAACCAAAAGTATCATTTCCAGTTTGATAATTGGAGATATCACTTCGTCCAAGATGAACGTAACCATACTCGAACTAATCTGTGAGGAAACTACATATGAATGTTTTAAAACTTTGTTTCACCAATACGATACTAGTGAAGAACCATAATTCGCAACAGGAGGAGCGAGTACGTAGAGAGACACGTATAGTGGTAAAATAGGTGTGAACTCATATCTGACAACTTAACAATTTTCATAATTCAATGTTGATATTACATAACAAACAGTCCAAGTGAAAGTGTTTTTGTCACCACTGAAAATGGTAAACATAATATTGTGTGTAATAAATCATTCATGTATGTACCGCTTGATATTCAAGTAGAATTAGGTGTAGTATTATCATGTTATTCATTTAATGTAGCGTAGATAGAAAGTAGTGAGCCATATAGACAGCAAAATCAAAAAAAAGCCTTGTAAAAAGTGAATTCAAAAAAATCTTATGTAAAGGTAGAATAGCCCCAACCTTGTTGGAAATGTAAAAGTAATCATTGTTAGATGTAGAAAAAAAATCTTTAGTATAGTAGCTAGCCTAGAACCATGAATAATCTTAGTCCGGTAGATGAATTTTAGATAGGGATGTAAAAAAAAAAGTAATAGAGAAAATTTTTAGCACTCCTGATTAAGCCATAATATAAATATAAAATAATTATGTAGAAGAAATAGTTAATAAATGGCGAACATTTTAAAAGCCCAAAGGCAAGCAAGTACTAATGACGGGACGTCATTAATTGATGGGAAGTGTAATATATACCTTGAGTAAAATGCGATGTATTTAAAATACCAAAATAAAGTTCCTTCTTTCTAAAGATAATTCCGACTTCCTATAATTAAGTTAAATCTAGTTTCAAAAATGAAAAGTCCTTAATCAGCAAAGAAAAAAAACTGCAGTTAGCCTCAGACAAAGAACGGTGCTATCCAAGCTTTGCATTTCGCTAAGACAGTGAGCAATAAAAAAGGTGCTACGCACAATATTTCTAAGGAAGTTTAAACAGTAAGAACTATATGAACGTCTAAAATCATCAAAAATATTCACGAAGTATTATTGAACCAAAGGTTTACGTCCTTGGGGCCACTCGAGCCAATTGTGAGCCAGTTTTCACACCGCAGAAGGAAAAAAAACTACATTTGATAGTGGGGTAAAAGTGCTTTTTATATATATCCGTATTTGAGAATGAGGACCGTTCAGATAGGTTTACTTGGCGTACGATCTTAGCAATTCTTTGATTTTTATATATCCGTCACCCTTGTTGTCTCTCGAAGTGATTCACTGCTATGCACCTAAATATTCCATTTCCAATAAATCCACTGTTTTTTACCTGTGTTTATTTCATTTTATATGTCTGCATCTAGTCTAAAAACAGGTAATTAGTTCGCAAATCTCCAAGGACGTTCCCAGGGAATCTGATCTCTAGTTGGATCAAGAAAAAGAGGTCACATTTATATTTCTACATATTCTATTTTCTCCCATTAATTGAGGGCGGCGCTAGCCTAGTTGACACAATCTTTAGCGCTATAAGCGGCGTTATCGGAGAACCTATAAAGTGTAAGTTCTCAGCTTTAAGGTACGATATTACATTTGACGCGGTGAATATTTATGACCACAATTAAGCCCAGTCCCTTTTCTTTTATAACCACAGCCCTAAAGCTTTCATCGCTACAAAAAAAACAATAGACATTAACACAGAACTGGTCACAAAAAAACCTTTGAGGTAAGCTGCCATAAAGGCTGGATTAGGAATAAGAACGTGTTTTTAAATTATTTTTCTTTCATCTCATTGAATTGCCTAGTTTTACCAAACTTTTTATCAGTCCTGGTTGAACTTTGCTGAAGTAAGGATACTGGGACAGCTTTGAAATTTTTTTTATTTTTGGTTTGATTGGTCGCATGACTAGCAATGATGCTAGTCTTTTCTTTTATATTATTTTGTCTTACTGAGGATGGCCCTTGGACATAGGGCTGAGATATTCAAATTATCTTCACTGTCAGCAACGAAGAATCATATGCGAAAGCGTTGCAAATGTTGGACGTCATGAACCAGTCATAGTTCATAATGTGTTTCCATGTTGTAAAGGTACTTTTCTGCCTGACATTGCCTTTGTGTAAGACTCTTCAGTCGGTCATTACCGTCCACATTTTAAAAATCCAGATCATTTAGTCCTTTTCGAGGAGGCAATTTTACTGAACAAAATATTTTAGAGAGGTAATTGAGATTAGAAAATATATACATAGATACCTTGCTATAAATAGGGATGCTGTACATATTCCCATAAGGAAATATGTCCAAAAATTTATTTCCCTAAATGTTTCGTGTGTTTAAAATAAAACTACCCTTCCGCATTTCTAATGAAAATCGAGTCTATAGACAAGCTAATTCTATTGCTAAGCAAGGAATTTTCGCACAATCCAATTGGTGAATGTTCTTTCATTTATTCTGGTTTGTTTGATTTAATATGTATTTTGTGAAGTTTACTTCAAAAGGTTATATTTTTTTCGTTTTTGTTTTTCTTAGCACTGAAGACTGTTTGACGGAGGCTCTTGTTGAAATGTTTATTTTCGCTTCATATTATTCCATTGGCTGACACCACCCTCTTTTTTTCTTTGCTATTTGATTTATTTTTCATTTGTTGTTTTTTCTTCTTTGTTTCATACGTCGGCTGACTGCGACTTGACTGCAACTCGTAGACACGTAAACACTGTTCTTTCTGGAACAATGTCCATTCACTGAGATGCTGCTGCTACCTTCACTCCTATTTTCGACAAAGCTCAATCTTTTGCAACTACTTTAGGCTTTGGGGCTTGAGGTGACTCACCCAACAATAAGAGGTGAAAAGAACTATCATCTTGACGATCCTGATCTTCTCAGTCACTATAGAAGATCTCTATTTATTTCTTTTCTAGACTGCTCCATATCAGAGCTGAAACAGCGCTTTGAAATCTGCCAAAATCTATTGTCTCATCCCGGCATCCTTGTCCCTTCGAATACTGTATCTGTCGATCCCAAAACCATGAAGTTAGAGTCTTTGCTTGAGCCATATGGCGACATTCTTCCAGAGCTTTGGTGCAACAGTTCTTATCACTGAATAGCATTCTTGGGCTGTATCTTCTCTTTACGAAGCAACTCCATATATTTTCCAAATATTTCTCTTCTCTTGCCTATTCTTCCAGCGTTTTCCTATCAGCAGTGCTACTCCGGAAAGAAGCTTCTGTATGCTAAGAAGGTTAAAAACCTGTCGAAGAAATTCAACGGGACTCAGAGAAACGCTGTGTGGTTTAGCCTTACTCGCCATCCATAAGCATTGATATCTGCCACGAAAATGTCATCGACCAGGGAAGACAAATCGTCGTTTATATTTCGTTATGTAATCACATATTTTAAATGACAAAAAAACTTGGTTGGCTACAAAGTTAAGCCCAGTTTGCGTATCCTCGTTTTTAAGATTATGCTATTCCGAATCTATATAAAAAATTTAATTTTTTGGGGATTATAATATAGGCGTAATTTTGTCTATGGGAGTATCAGATACCATTGACAAGGGTTGCTCTTAACATATTATCCGTGTTGATAGTTAAATTTTGTATAAGTTATTAGAGAGGGTCTCAATGGACGAGGATAAACTGCCATTTTATGAGGTAACTGAAGGAAAAGGCGAGCTATATAGTAAAACATAGGAATCTAATTAGAATATAAGAATCTCAAGCATCCAGGGAGGAGATGGCTTAGCCCTAGAGATCCTCAACACGTGTCTGGATCCCGAGTGTCTTTTCATAGACCCATCCTCTCCATTCTATAGAACTTGCACTTCACACTTACGGTCGTTTCCATTGCGCAAGTCCCGTTTTGTTTCCTTTTTATAATGCGCAGCAACTCTCATTTCCTTAGTTTATTGTAGAGCTTTTTGAAATCCGGCACTTTTAAACAATTAAATTTAAGAACAAAATTTACTGCGTCCTTAGAGACAAGACATTTTCATTGCCACATACTTTAGCAAGGTGCCAAAATATGACTTGTGATAACCAATAGTTGTGGTGTCTTACAACAGCCAGGGAAAATAGAACAACAACACGGAAAATAAATCTGAAGAAATGTAAATTTGTAAGTAAAAATTTAAACAACATTCACTTATTCACTTATTTTTTTCACTAATTTTTCACTAAAATTTTCACTTATTTCTTCCTAATATTCGAAAGCCAATATAATTTTATGCAAAATCTTCCTTATTTAGTATTCTTAGAAATTTAAATACAAGGATGAAAATTTTTTGAAATAGTTTCATCCTTTATATACCAGATTATTTAGCAATGAAATTATTAATTTTTGTTTCATTCACGTTTTCAGTCATTTTTTTCAACCGCTGTCTAAATTGAATGCGTTTTATATCGGTCACCTTACCTATCTTTTAGGCAACGGTTTCATTTCTTACTACCATATCATGGTTGCTGCAACCTAGTGAAGAGCAAAAAAAGCCCATAAGTTACCAAAAGTTAGAAAATATGTTTAGGAAAAAAATGCCTAGTTAAACAAATTGCAATCTGACACGGATTTAAGAATAATAACTATTATTTTGATTCGTCTGAAACGTAAAAGTTTATTGCGAAAAGAAATTTATGGTGATTTAGAATAAAGTCAGGAACCCCTTAAAAACGGTGTAAAATCAAAATGAAAAGAGCTTCCTTGGATTCAGAGTAGTCGAAAACCTAATACAAGGAAATTACAGCCCCCCACTATTAGCAACAAGGAAACTTACTTTTTTTGCATGGGTAGCACTGAACTGTCTCCCGTTTTTTTTCCACGGCTAGCGGTTTAGAAGAACATCATAGAGAGATGTTTAATGGCTCATTCAAAGGCTATTTCTCACATCTACAGAACTTTTATAAGTTCTATCATCCTAAAATGCCATTTGGCATGGGATGGGGCTATAGGACTAGATAAACAACGTAGACAGATTTTTAATCATATGCAGCGTGCTAGCGCTGCCTAAGTAAAGAACAATGTCGGCACAATGTGTGTTTGTTTTTCTCCCTACCCGGGCACTTCGTATCGAAGGAGTTGTCGTAGAAATTTTGAAAAGGGCTCATTCGATCGGAAATTGGAGTGGTTAGTGCCCTTTTTAATAGTTGAAAAACGCCATTTATTCCCTCGAACACATCCAATCAAAATTTTGAGATAGCCATTTTGTTCAGCGTAGTTGATTTCCTGATTGAGAATATCTTTTTGAGGAGGACACTCCCCCACAACCCTTGGAGCAAGGGTTTTAAGTTATACCCTGAGAGCATATAAGAACGATGTTGGCACAATGTACTATTTAATGTTTTTTCCTTTAGAGCAGGGCACTTCATATGGAATGGGTCGTCGTAGAAACTTCAAAAGGGGCTCATTCGATTGATAATCGAGGGTTCTAGTGTCCTTTTTAATAGTCGAAAGTGATTGGAGGACAACTGTCCCCCCCCCCACCACAACCATCATTCCCCTAAACAATCCAATCAAAATTTTGAAATTGCCATTTTGTAAAGCGTAGTTGATTTCTTGATAGAAAATATGTTTTTGAGGAGGACACTCCCCCAAAACCCTCAGGACAAGTGTTTTTAGTTATGCCCTGGGGGCATATCAGGTTTTTGTTGAAGACTTTTTCGTAGAAACTTCAAAACAGCCTCATTCGACTGGAAGTTCGAAGGGTTTGTACCTTGTTTAATATTCGAAAGTGATTGAAGAGCAACTACCCCCCCCCCACGCCATCCATTCCCCCAAACAAATCCAATCAAAATTTTGAGGTAGCTATTTTGCTCAGCGTAGTTGATTTCCAGATAGGAAATATTTTTTTGAGGAGGACACTCCCCCACAACCCTCAGGGTAAGAGTTTTAATTTATGCCCTGGGGGCATATAAGGTTTTTGTAGAAGGGTTTGTCGTAGAATCTTCAAAACAGGCTCCTTCGATTTGAAATTCACAGGGATAGTGTCCTTAGTAGTAGTCGAAAGTGATTGAAGGGCAACTAGCTCCCCCCCCCACAACCATCATTCCCCCTAATACATTCAACCAAAATTTTGAGATAGCCATTTTGTTCAGCGTAGTTAATTTCCAGATAGAAAATATGTTTTTGAGGAGGACACTCCCCCAAAACCCTCAGGGCAAGGGTTTTAGTTTATGCCCTTGGGGTCATCTAAGCTTTTTATAGAAGGCGTTGTCGTAGAAACTTCACAACAGGCTCATCTGACTGGAACTTCAACGGCCTCGCCCCCCCCCTCCCCCACGCCCATCATTCCCCCAAACAAATCCAGTCAAAATTTTGAGATAGCTATTTTGTTCAGCGTAGCTGATTTTCAGATAGAAAATATGTTTTGTGGAGGACACTCCCCAACAACCCTCAGGGCAAGGGTTTTAAGTTATAACCTAGGGGCATATAAGGTTTTTACAGAAGGCGTTGTCGTAGAAACTTCAAAACAGGCTCATTCGATTGGAAATTCAAAGGGCTAGTGCCGATTTTAATGGTCGAAAGTTGTTGAAGGGCAACCAGCCCCCTTCCCCCGTCTATCTTTCCCCCAAATACAACCCATCAAAATTTTGAGATAGTTGGGGGCATATAACGTTTTTATATAATGCTTTGTTATAGAAACTTCAAAACAGGCTCTATCGATTGGAAATTCAAAGGGCTGGTGCCTTTTTAATAGTCGAAAGTGATTGGTGGGCAACTAGCCCGCCCCCCACGCCCATCATTCCCCAAATCACGTCCAATCAAAATTTTGAGATAGCCATTTTGTTCAGCGTAGTTGATTTACAAATAGAAAATGTGTTTTTGAGGAGGACACTCCCCCACAACCCTCAGGGTAAGGGTTTTAATTTATGTCCAGGGGGCATATAAGCTTTTTATAGAAGGCGTTGTCGTAGAAACTTTAAAAGGGGCTAATTCGATTGGAAATTTAAAGGGCTAGTACCTATTTTAATAGTCGAAAGTGATTGAAGGGCTACTAGCCCCCTCCTCCCCCCCCACCATTCCCCCAAACACATCCAATCAAAATTTTAAGATAGCCATTTTGTTCAGCCTAGTTGATTTTCGGATAAAATATATTTTTTTGAGGACACTCCCATACACCCCTCGGGGTAAGGGCTTTAAGTTATGCTCTGAGGGCATATAAGAACGATGTTGGAACAAATTATTATTTATTATTTTTTTCCTTTAGAGTAGGGCACTTTAAATGGAAGGGGTTGTTGTAGAAACTTCAAAAGGGGTTCATTCGATTGGAAATTGAGAGTTCTAGTGCCTTTTTTTTATGATCAAAAGTGATTGGAGGGCTACTAGCCCTCCCCCACGCCCATCATTCCCCCAAACACATCCAATCAAAATTTTGAGATAGCCATTTTGTTCAGCGTAGTTGATTTACAGATAGAAAATACCTTTTTGAGGAGGACACTCCTCCACAACCCTCAGGGCAAGCGTTTTAAGTTGTGCCCTGGGGGCAAATCAGGTTTTTATAGGAAGGGGTTGTCGTAGAAACTTCAAAAGGGGCTCATTCGATAGGAAATTGAGAGTTCTAGTGCCTTTTTTTATAATCAAAAGTGATTGGAGGGCTACTAGCCCTCCCCCACGCCCGTCATTCCCCCAAACACATCCAATCAAAATTTTGAGAGAGCCATTTTGTTCAGCGTAGTTGATTTACAGATAGAAAATACCTTTTTGAGGAGGACACTCCTCCACAACCCTCAGGGCAACGGTTTTAAGTTATGCCCTGGTGGCAAATAAGGTTTTTATAGAAGGCGTTGTCGTAGAAACTTCAAAAAGGGCTCATTCGACTGGAAATTCAAAGGGCTAGTGCCCTTTTTAATAGTCGAAAGCGAGTGGAGGGCGACAAGCCCCCCCCCTCCTCACGCCCATCATCCCCCCAAACACATCCAATAAAAATTTTGAGACAGCCATTTTGTTCAGCGTAGTTTATTTCCAGGTAGAAAATATGCTTTTGCGGAGGAAGCTCCCCCACAGCCCTCAGAGTTCGTGGGAGAAACTAAAATTTATATCTTTTTCATTGATTGATTTTGAAAGGGTTCTTTAATTAGCTAGCTGCTACCCTACATTTAGATAAAATTATGCTCCGACTTGGATACCAAAGCCCCAATTAACGAGATAAGTCTTTAATGGACTTTTTATTCATTTTTTATTTTTTTTTTGTATTTGCTTTCTGTTTTGTGTAATTTTTTGAAAGATTAATTGTTTTCAATGTCATCTGTGGACAAAATTTTTTTCTCAGACTCTAATCCAAGCTTATTACTTTCAGCAACTCCTTGCAAAAATAACCCATGTCTTAACAACGGAACATGCAGTTCAAATGGCATGGATTCTTACAGCTGTAGATGTTCAGATGCATTTGAGGGTCAAAACTGTGAGTGTATAAGTAACATATGCCAAACATCCTATTCAAAATGTGGAAATGCAACTGGTGTTATGTGCAGTCCAGGATGTACTACAACAACTTGCTCTTGTTATTTCAAATATGACAGATATAATGATCAAAACAAAACATGTGAAGGTAACTGTTTTATATCTGATAGTCTTTTTGCATATACCGTATATTATTGGCTTAATATAGCATTTATAGAAATTTTAAGTGCACTTTAGGAAGGGATTATAATTTTGTGGCCTAGGAAGGCGTTTTGGCTCAAATAATAACACTTTGTGTGCATATCTCGTTGTTTAAGACTACTCATTGTCCCCATTTTAGTAATTTGTGGTTTTTCATGACGACTTTAGATATTTTAACTGATTTGTGATTAGAGTGTTTCTTTTCTCCTGTAGCAAGAGTTCAACTAGGCAAAATTTCTTGAATTTCATAGCTACTGTACCAAAGACATTCCGTAATCGTTAACCTTTGCATGACCAAATGGCAAAACAAAAACAATATTGTCCAGAGTGCAAATTACGAGTTACATCTAACTCAATTAATTATTTAAATTGGGACTCTTGGTTCCTCGCAGGGGCCGGAAAGTGCTCCAAGATAGATATTATCCATTGGAGTAGCTCTTGGATGTGCCTTGATTGCTCTACTAAATCCAAGGTAAATATTAATCCTTCTCTGGGTATTTCTTTACCCCGTTCTGGCTTCCCTAGAACACCTCGTACCCCAGTTGAAAGAAAAATAATGCTTAGCATCCTAAGTGACCTAAGCAGTCCTACTTCTTTTCCTGACCCTCCACACAGACAGCTTTCTTATTTAACAGAAACACTTCCCTTGCCCCACCCCAGCGCCAAATGCTTCTCCAAGGCTCAACGCTCGTATCGTGCCAAACCACTGAATGCTCCATGTATAAATCTGTTCAACAGACAGCGTCACGGCAGCCCCCTCCTTACAACCAGATTTTACAAAGATTTGACTTCAAAAGAAAAGTTAATGACTGCGTTAATGCTGATTGCAGATTTTTTGTCAATTTATAAAAGTGATACAAGAAGTCAACCTACAAATAATTCCATCCCAGACGAGGTAAATAAAAACACTTTAGACTTTCATCTTCAAAAAAGTGCATTGTCCTCAAGCTCAACGAATATTAGTGAAGGAAGCAGAGGATTAAGCTTTAGCCACTACAAGTGACATAAATCTAAGTTCAGAAATTGTATCTGACCTCAATCTCACCCCTATTCAACCTAATTATAATTCTGACCTTGAGACCTAAATCACAGATGTCCGATTTTTTTTGAAATGACGGAAATGAATCTGCCTAATAATAATGACTTCACTTCTAATACTCACAAAAGCGCTAATATAATTTTGGCAGGTTTTTGTAAATTTGGAAATAAATGTGATGTTGAACATGATCGTGCTCCAAGCAAGCTGCAGGAATTACTATTCCTGATAATAGTGTTATAAAAAATTGCAAGTTTCTTAAGCAAGGAATTTGCAAATCAGGTCCCTTGGGCCCCTATAATCATGAATCCATTACCAATAGCCTCAAAAAGCTAAATGAAGTTAGTGCAAGAGTGTTTTTCCAGTTTTTTATATAACAAGTGTGACCAAATGAGGTGCTTTTTATTGCACGTATGTCATTTCTACCTCACTGGCAAGTGTACTAAAGCAAAGTATAATTTTGACCATGTTCTTTTATGCAAGTTGCTATAAAGTGGGCGTTGTTTCGGGTGTGATAGCCTAAGCAACAAACCTAAGATAACCGAAGTAAAACGCCCCAGGTATTTCTCTCTGAAACGCCCTCTAAACCAGAAATTTACTCACGACCAGTCAAGTCACCATCGCAGATATTACTGAACCAAAAACCTCCCATAATCACCTTTTACTCATTTATCTCCCAGTCACAAACCCCTTTGCATACCCAATCCGCTCCATGCGCTCAAGAGTTTGTTGACTGGTTTGGGCACTTACCCGTCATTTACCAAAGTAAATGCGACCTCTCCCCTCCCAGAAACTTTTGACTATTAAAAAGGGCACTAATTCCGTTCAAATGATTCCTGTTCAATACCAAAAACAATTGGTTTGTGCGATCATGCCTGGGAGTAAAAAAAAAAGGATAAAAGTAATGTAACCGAACAAACAAATAAACATGCATCAGTGATTTTTTTAGGAAAGATATATATATATATATATATATATATATATATATATATATATATATATATATATATATATATATATATATATATATATATATATATATATATATATATATATATGTATATATGTATATATATACGTTGGTAATCTATAATAAAAAGACACTGAACAACTGAATTTTCATAGCATGAAACCCAATCACGGTTTTTAAATCCTTTTCCTCCCGTACCAACCAAACCATCAAGTTCTTTTTTTTATTCTAGATATCTTTTAATCCCTATGCATTTCCAAGGCCAGAACATAATTTGAACTTTACTATAAAAAATACAAATGAATGTGCATCGTCAGTTTAATATACATATACTGATACTTATCCATCGCACCGCATCGATACTCATACCTCGCCATCGCACCTCCAATCCTGCCTAATGTATTTACCAGTAGGGCAAGTTAATTCATGAGGTCTGCAGGTGTAGGTTTTGTCCCAATGTTCACCATTATCTTCGTCGGACAGATCTGACGATCCGATTCTTACTGCCACCGCACCTCAGATCGATGTTAATGCAGCGCCCATCACTGCACATGAACTCGAATGAACAGCAGAAGTTTGGTATTGGCCAAACAACTAACGAATAAGCTGAAATTATTTGCTCAGGAAATTATAAAGACGGGCAGAATACTACACGTAGACATAACCAAACGACTCCGCTCTTAAAGGGGAGCGCGCTAGCGCTGCCTATGATAGCTATGATTTACTTAGGCTGCCTATTGCTGCCTAAGTAAAGAACGATGTGGTCACAATGTGTTTTTTTTTCTCCACCAGGGCACTTCGTATCGAAGGAGTTGTTGTAGAGACTTCAAAAAGGGCTCATTCGATTGGAAATTAGAGTGGGTAGTACCCTTTTTAATAATTGAAAGTGATTGAAGGGCAACTAGCCCCCCCCCCAAGCCCATCATTCCCCCAAACACATCCAATAAAAATTTTGAGATAGCCATTTTGTTCAGCGTAGTTGATTTCCATATAGAAAATATATTTTTGAGGAGGACACTCCCCCACAACCCTCGGGGCAACAGTTTTAAGTTATGCCCTTAGGGCATATAAGAACGATGTTGGCACAATGTACTACTTATTATTTTTTTCCTTTAAAGCAGGGCACTTCTTACGGAAGGGGTTTTCGGAGATACTTCCAAAAGGGTTCAATCGATTGGAAATTGAGAGTTCTAGTGTCCTTTGTAATAGTCGAAAGTGATTGGACGGCAACTACCCCCCCCCCCCACCTACGCCCATCATTCCCCAAAATACATCCAATCAAAATTTTTGAGATAGCCATTTTGTTCAGCGTAAATGATTTCCAGTTAGAAAATATGTTTTTGAGGAGGACACTCCCCCACAACCCTAAGGGCAAGGGTTTTAAGTTATGCCCTGGGGGCATATAAGATTTTCATAGAAGGTGTTGTCGTAGAAACTTCAAAAAAGGCTAATTCGATTGTAAATTCAAAGAGCTAGTGCCCTTTTAATAATCGAAAGTGATTGGAGGGCAACTAGAACCCCTACACCCATCATTTCCCCAAACACATCCAATCAGAATTTTGAGATAGCCATTTTGTTCAGCGTAGTTGATTTCCAGATAGAAAATATGTTTTTTAAGGAGGACACTCCCCCACAACCCTCGGGGCAAGGGTTTTAAGTTATGCCCTGAGGGCATATAAGAACGATTTTGGCACAATGTACTATTTATTATTTTTTCCTATAGAGCAGGGCACTTCATATGGGAGGCGTTGTCGTAGAAACTTCAAAAAATGCTCATTCGATTGGAAATTCAAAAGGCTAGGGCCCTTTTTAATAGTTTCAAGTGATTGGAGGGCAACTAACCCCCCCCCCCCGACGCCCATCATTCCCCCAAAAACATCCAATAAATATTTTGAGATAGCCATTTTGTTCTGCGTAGTTGATTTCTAGATAGAAAATATATTTTTGAGGAGGAAACTCCCCCACAACCCTTAGGGCAAGGATTACAAGTTATGCCCTGGGGGCCTATAAGGTTTTTATTGAAATATGTGTCGCATAAACTTGAAAAATGGCTCAGTCTATTTGAAATTCAAACGGATAGTACCCTTTTTAATAGTTGAAAGTGATTTGAGGGCAACTAACCCCCCTCTCACGCCCACTTTTTCCCCAAACACATCCAATCAAAATTTTTAGATAGCCATTTTATTCAACGAAGCTGAAAGTTTTTTAAATTAGGTCTTTTAGGATGATAACCCCCTCAGAGCCCTCAGTGCTAGAGTTGTAAGCTATGCCCTGGGGGCATATATGGTTTATATAGAAAGTTGTTGCATAAATCATAGGCAGCGCAATCGCGCTGCCTAAGTAAAGAACGGGGACACTCGAGAACGAGACAAGAAACGGGGATTAAGTAAAGAGAAGGACACTCCCCCACAACCCTCAGGGCAAGGGTTTTAAGTTATGGCCTGGGGGCACACAAGACCGATGTTTTCACATTGTATTATTTATTTTTTTCTTTTTTTTAGAGCAGGGCACTTCGTATCGAAAAAGTTGTCGTAGAAACTTCGAAAAGCGCTCATTCAATTGGAAATTGGAGTGGCTTGTGCCCTTTTTAATAGTCCAAAGTGATTGGAAGGCGACTAACACCCCTCTCACGCCCACCATTTCCCCAAACACATCCAATCAAAATTTTGAGATAGCCATGTTGTTTAACGTAATTGAAAGTTCTGGAAATTCGGTCTTAGAAGATGACAACCACCCTAAGAGACTTTGGAATAAGGGTTGTAATTTATGCCCTGGGGGCATGTAAGGTGTTTGTAGAAAGCGTTGTCGTTTCAAAAAGGGCTCATTCGATTGGAAATCGAAAGGCCTAGTGCCCTTTTTAATGGTCGAAAGGGATTGGAAGGCTTAACATTTTTATAGTAAAGATTGAAGTGTGTATAATGTATTATTTTTTGTTGTTGTTGTTGTTTAGACCAGGGCACTACGTATCGAAGGAGTTGTCGTGGAAACTTCGAAAAGAGCTCATTCGATTGAAAATAGAAAGGGCTGATGCCCTTATTAAAAGTCGAAAGCGATTTGAGGGCAACTGATTCCCCTTTCACTCCCACCCTCCCACGCCCATCACTCCCACCCACCCACGCCAATCCTCCCATTTCTGCCCTTAAAATTTAACCAAATCAAAATAGCGTAAGTGTATCCAAGCTATCAAAGAAAGTAAACAGATTTTTTGCGAATGGTATCAAGCTTTCAATTTCAGGTTAACTAGAGGAGGTGCGAAACTAAATTAAACAGTGCTATTTGTGTCCAGATTTTTAAAAGTGTGCATGCTGTTAAAAATTGCTTAAAATGTTTCTCCAGCTTACGAATAGCAGGCCAAACTATAAAGTCTTAAGAAAAGAAAAGATCTAATGTATTATTTTCTTTTTCCCTGAACAGACTATATCAATATAAAACAGAAATTAATTTAAAAAACTTTTTCCACAAAATAAGTTTTCCAAAGAAAAGTAAAGAACTCCATTAAACAAAAATGAGCAAAAATAAAATCAAATATTCTACCAAGCGTGAAACTACCACAAATCAGCATCGACAAATAAATGAAACCCAAAGCGAACAGAAATTACCCTAATTAACCGAGTCAAACACAAAGCGAGCAGAAATTAACATAAGTTTGGTGCAAAACTCCTATGCCTTCCCAAGGCCAGAAAAAAAATTGCACTTTACTGAAATAATACAAATGAATGTGCATTGTCAGTTTAATATATATATATATACATATATATATATATACTTATATTTAGTTATCAAAATGATAAAATTAATTTGATTTTTTAAAGTTATAAAAGTAAAAACGTTTATGTTTTTTCAGTAAAGTGCAAATTATGTTATTGCCTTGGGAAGGCATAGGGGTTTTGAGCCCAACTTACGATAATTTCTGCTCGTTTTGAGTTTGACTCGATTATTTATTGTGTTTCTGTTGTTTATTTATTGTTATTGTTATTTCTTTTTAAAGGAAGCTTCTTCTAAGAAAGTTCATAAAAAAAAACAGCTCATGTTAACACTTTGCTTGTAAGTAAATACATTATTTTTTGTTTTCTGTTGGATCTTTTTTGTTTTCTGTTGGATATTTTGTGCCCCCCTCCCCGTCCTAAAAAAAAATCTGGATCCGCCCGTGTGTTATTTATCTCAAAATTAGAGGGAAGCGTAAGAATATTCATCAGTAATTACATATGTGCATCGTAATAAATAGTAAACATAGATATACTTATATTTGAGTATGACATTTTGGCCTATCAATATATCATATCAATATTAGCTTTCTGTTAACTAAAAGTTGACTGGAGAGATTTTGTTATAGATCAATAATTCAAGTTTTATAACAAGATAAAATGAATTTTTCATTAGTTGTGAAAGAACTGTCTTTCAAACATTTTTCTGATCTTTTTGTTGTTGGCATAAAAACTCGGATCAAGGAACTAATTTATAATTCTAGGCCAGTTCAAATATCGATTTTAATTAATGTACTTCAATTTTCAATTTATTTAATTTAAATTTTATTTGTTATTTTTTTCTTTTTTATCAGAATGAATAAAAAACGAACATAAATTAGATAAACATGATATTAGATACGGCCGTACTAGAAAAAATCAGAAATAAATATGTTAATTATGATTTTGTAACTTGCTGATATTAGATATCAGATATCAACATGTCCTAGGATGAAAGGATTAGAATGACTTTTGAGTCTTTGACGGAAAGTTAATACAAAACAGAATGCAAACAGGGGTTAATGCTAAACCCTCTGTTTTCTAAAAGCCAGAATATAATTATTACTTTATTGATAAAAATTCTTTTAATTGTTTTCACCTTTATAACTTTAAGAATTTTTTTACGATTTAAAAATTAGTTACGATTTTAAGGAATAAATATCGTCTTATCTATAGAAAATGCATCTAATAGAAATTTTGAGACAGCCATTGCATTCAAAATAGTCTAAATATCATATAACCTGGCTTTTGGAGTTAAAACAAACTCAACAGATAAGGGCAGGGATTGTAAGTTATGCCCAGGGGGTATTTAAGGTTCTTATGGAAGGGATGGTTGTTTAAGTTTAGAAGAGGCTTTGTCTTTCTCCCTGAAAAAGACTTTGTCAATATAAAACGAACATAAATTAATTAAAAAAAACTTTTTCCACAAAATAAGTTTTTCAAAAAAAAGAGTAAATAACTCCATTAAACCAAAAATGAACAAAAATAGAATCAAATTATGTACCTAGCATACAAATACCACAAGTCAGATTCAATAACCCAAAACAAACAGAAATTAAAAGAAGTCAAACTAAAAAAAAAAAACGGAAATTAATATGAGTAGGGTTCTAAACCCCATGCGTTCCAAAAGCTAGAATCTAATTTGTGTTTTACTGAAAAAAATTCAAATGAACTTAGTGAAAAAAATATGTATGGCGAGTTTAATGAACAAAATAGAATCAAATAATCTACCAAGCATACAACTATCACAAATCAGTATCAATAAAAAAATGAAACCCAGAACAAACAGAAATTAAAATACGCATAACTCAAAACGAACAGAAATTAATCTGAGTAGGGTTCTAAAAGCTAGAATATAATTTTGTACTTTATTAAAAAAAAAATTGTTTTAATGTTTTCACTTTTATAACCTAAAGAAATCAAAAATTAATTAAGATTCTATGGAATAAATATCAGCATATGTGCATTAAACTGACAATGCATATTTTTTTCAGTAAATTCATTTGAATTTCTTTTCAGTTCTTTACTGAAAACGTTTGACACTAGGAGCTCAAAATCCTATTCTATGGCCAAAAAATTTTATTCATAATTAATTGTATTTCTAAAAATAACCTTGAAAGCAGTGGCGTTGTTTCAGGCGGGCACTGATTTAGAGAGAAAAAGTATTCTATAGCCCATGCTCTTGACTTTTTGGATGGCAGGGGCAGATCCAGGATTTTTATGGGAGGAGGGGGGGGCAAAATAGGTTGATCCTATAAAAAAAAATTTTGGGGGGCGCAAAATAGGTTAATTCGATAAACTTGCGCTAAAAGCAACTTTAATTAACGCAAACTTGGGTTAATTAAGTAAGTTACGCTACTTTAGACTACGCTTGGGGGGGCGCGTGTCCCCCTCGCGCCCCTTGATCCACCACTGTCGGATGGAGCTCCATTTTGCCCTCCCCCCCAATAAAGTGTTGTAGCTACATCCCGGCTTGAGAGCTCCGATTCAACTTGGTAATTCTGAGTAAGTTTTACATGACTGCTAATAAGGTAATTTTTAACATGAGAAGAATTATTATTGTAAGTTAGTCATCTTTCGAGCTTAAATTATTACTAGACTCCCACCTTTGTATGTATTTATAATCAATCAAGAAAAAGTGTCAAAAACGGTATTAATTGTTTTCGTTTTCATTTTAATTTTTCAATAGTGTTTTTATTCCGCATCCACAGAATTTACATTCAAAATTTTCAAGGGAAATGCTACATTTTTGTCTAAAAAATAAGCAAAGCTTTTTCATTAGATTTGGTGCGTTTTTGGTCTATGACAGCTTAGACATTAATAGGTTTATAAGTCCAGATACAGTTTGTTTGTCGGATATGCTTTAAATTGATCATGAGATAATCCACAGGCTTAGGTGGTTTCTCTGGAAACATTCTCCAATTCCAATTAGAATACTCCCCGAGGAAAATTACCCCGTCTCCCAGCCATAGTTAGTTATCACTTCGCGTTTGACCTATGAACATCTATTGTTATTTAAGCCGGATTAAATTTGGAATAAATTACAGTGAATTGCAGTGACCGTCAGTTTCGAAATAAGTGAAATAATAAATTTATATTTACGGACTATTTTACCATTTGGATATATTTACTCGCTCATATAAGGTCATCTATTATTTTACTATCTTTTTAATTTGGTTTGATAAGTTGATTATAATTCAATTTTCCTAATAAGCGAGCAGAAGAGGGGAGTTTCTTGTCGCAAGGGCCGTTGTACCTGCCGGGAGTGTTACTCCCTTAAATTGTGAGTGTTACTCCCTTAAATTGCGGGGATCGGGTAGCAGGAAACTACGCTTCCTTCGCTTATTGGTCTCTAGTTCTTATGATATGTATAGTGAATAATGGACTTGTTTTTTCGCCGGTTTTAAATTTTTTGCAATTTAACCGTGGTAATGGAGTGACTGAAAACTAAATACTTAAATTTGTAAAGGATTTTTTTCTGGAATTGCCGTGTTCAATCGAAGCTAAAAAAAAACTCCTTTGCGATGCGACTGTACCTGGGACTGAACTTCCAAAAAGACAGGGGCCGAAGGCTTTGGAAAGCCATCTGAAGGATATGTTAAGTATATTCGAGAAATGTGACGATGATGACATAGACCTACCGATGTTTGTTATTCGTTCTCCAAATGATGTACCATTCATCCCTCCTTTGGTTTATTCGAGTTTGAACGCGAAATTGAATAGAATGGAACACTTCCTAAAGACTGTTTCAAGTAAGTTTGATTCGTATGATAATCACTTTCCACTACTGCCTGTCCGTGCGACGCCGTCAACTGACTCTCACACCACTATTGTTGTCTCTAAAGTGCCACAAAAACTAAATGATCCGATAAAATGCAAAGAAGTGCTAGTTAAACTGAGCTGTCATGATGCAGTTACCAAGCTGAGTTTCGAAGGTAATAAATGGCTAATCAATGTTAAAAAATCTCTTGCTGAAGAATGCAAAGACTCTTTCAGTGATTTTAGAAGAATATCCATCCAAGGTGATCACTAAGCGGTTGTTCAGGATAGTCAGAGGAATATCGAAAGACTTAGACCTCTCATTCTTTCAAGGATATCCAGGTGTGGTGGAAGCTATGCGGCTCGGTGACACTGGCACGGTTAAGCTTCAGTTTTGTGACTCCATGTCAAAAGCCAAGGCTTTGTAAAATGGTGTTAAACTTGGATATGAATATTTATCTGTGAAAGAATATCTGTCGGCACCACGGTGCTGTCTAAAATGCCGTTTGCCAGACCATAAAGTAGCTGATTGTGCAAGTTTCATTACGAAGTGTGCACGCTTTGCGGGCCCTCATATTTCCACCAAGGATTCTCCCTGCCAGCTTGATGCAAGATGTGCCAATTGTGTTGAAAATCATGCCTCCTTTAGTCTTAGATGCAAAGTGCTGGGAGATATCATTGCCAGGAAGAAATGATTGTGCCTGTTTCGATTGTTTTGCTTAATATAAATGGTACTCGTTTAAAGGAGCATATGATGGATGAATTGTGTGACCAGTTTGACATAGTATGCCTTCAAGAACACCTCCTGACTTCTACTAGTCTTAAAGTGTTAAAAAGAAGTCCTAATCATTTTGTTTTTACAACCAATGCTGAGGTCACTTTTGGTAGACCTTCTGGAGGCCTCGCGTGCAATGTTAAGAATAACCTGAATTTTCTCTCTCCAGTGTGTTTTCACAGTGATAAATTCATCCTTGCGGTTCGGTTTGGTAATACTGTGCTGATAAATGTGAATCTCCCGTGTAACAAAGAAACTATTTCTGCTTTAAACGCGTATATGAAAGCCTCGGTAAATCTTAAGGCCATTCTTTCGTCTGTTGTATCGACTGGTTATGATTTCATAGTGGTTGGTGACTTCAACACAGATATTACAAATCAGTCAGTTCGATCCGATATAGTCCTTGATGCTTTTTCTGCTTATAAAATAGTTGAGAAAAGTATTGATTATTCATATATTCACCAATCTGGAAGTTTGTCTAATATTGATCATGTAGGTTCCTTGCCAAATATTAATATATCAACTTTTCTTGTTCATGAAGACTATCGTGATATTGACCACCTCCCGATTTTGTTCTCTGCTTCAATATTTGCTTCCCGTTCTACTAGACCATTTACGTAAAGTTCTAAGTAGCTTTACAGGAAAAACTAGAGTAGAGCTAATTTTGCATTTTATATTACTACGTTGTTCCGTGTTATTGGGTTCTATAAAAGTTCCTTACCATTTGCTTCAAGTTACTGACCGTTTCTCAAATGATAAGCAGTCTCTAAATGAATATTATGATAAAATAATTTGGTACTTAAAACAAGCACAGGCGACTGCTGTTCCTCTAGAAAAGATTAACGTTAAAACTAGAACACCAGAATGGGTTTTGGACCAAGAATTAAAAGTTGTAAAGAATAAAGCTAAGTTTTGGCTACGAATATGGGTGTCTTGCGCTCGGCCAAATCGAGGAGTTGTCTTTGATCTGAAGCAAAGTGCCAAGCGTGCTTATAAAAAACGTTTACGGCAGTCTAGGATATCTGATTTTGATTTTCCTGCGTCGAGAAAGGAGTGGTCTCATTTTCTGAATTCGGATAACCTTAGTAGTGATTTTTCCGAAAGTCCTATTGCAGTTCATACTTGGGTGTCGTATTATAATGATATTTTCGGCAAGGTGAACCGGGAAGTTTAAATGCTTTTTTGTAACCTTCTTGAGTCGTGTTTGCCTAATCGGTTTTCTCAGAGTAGTGTATTACCAGTTTCTACTGTTGATATTGGTCAAGCTATTAAGAACATGAAATCTAGCTCTGTTGATCAAGACGGAATTTCGTCTTATCATCTAAAAGTAGTTTGCCCAACTTGGATAGATCACCTTCAGCTACTGTTTCAGATGTGTTTATCTATTTCTATGGTTCTCGACAGTTTTCTCTTTGGCACAGCCACCTCGGTTTTGAAGCGTGGAAAAACTCCATCAGAGTGTAGTTCTTATCGACCAATTACTGTTTCGTGCACTCTTAGCCAAATTTTTGAATATATTCTTCTCCCTTCCATTTCAGAAAATGTTAATTTTGGTGAAAACCACTTTGAATTTCAAAAAGGCTAGCTTCCCTCCTTTTGTAATCTGTTAATGATAAATCTCATCATATCTGTGCTCTTGATCTTTCGAAAGCTTTCGATAGTATAGTTCACTCTCATGCACTCTATTCCCCTTTTTCCAACAATATTATCCTTTCTGTTGTTGTTTCGTTACGGTACTGGTATTCTAACTCTTTTATTCAGGTAAAATGTAATGGAGTAGTTTCTGATTCAAAGGTGTCTCTTCGGTGTGGGGTCCGTCAAGGTGGTGTGCTTTCTCCAACTATTTTTAAGTTATGTATTGCTCCTATCCTTTCATCCTTGCTTTCGACTTTCATTTCCGATTGAATTGATGTCTCGTATCTTGCTTATGGGGATGATGTTCTACTTGTCAGTCGTTCTAGGGCTGGACTCTCACATCCTGTCAGCTGGATCTCAGACCAGTTCAGACGGATTGGGCTTATGTTGAACATTGATAAGAGCGAATATATTTAATTTAATTCGAGTGCGACTCTCCCTCTTAACTGTGGTTTTTTCTATATTCCCCGTGTCTCTTTTTTTCGGCGGCTTGGTCGTCACATTACTAATAATCTCAAAACACTTCGGGCTCTGACAGTTTCTAATGCAAAAAAAAAAAAAATTCAGATAGGACATTCAAAAACTGTTCTAAATAGAGGGAGGTACAATAGCAAAGCGCTTGGGAAATTATATTCTTAATTTTGCGATCATTCTATTCTTTTTTCCAATTCTGAAGCCTAAAGATCTGAATTCTATCCGTACTAATTATTTTAAATTTTCTCGGTACCTTTTGTGCCTCCTTCCGTGGCTCCGAAACCGGCATTGGATATCTCGATTCGGCCTCCCTGATCTACGGGAAAAAATAACTGTGCTTGAGGGAAAGCTGTCGTTATATACAGGTGTTACTGCGCACCATAATTTACGTCGTTTTATGTAAATAATTGTTAAGTGTGCGAGTTTGCTTTTTTTATTATTAATATTATATTATTATTATTATAATAATAATATTAATTATATTAGTTATTTCTATTATTATTATAGTTGAAAATATTTTTTTTTAATTTAATTTTGATTATTTTTTTTAAATTAATGCCCAGGCTTAACCAACACATGATGTAACCAAGAATTAACCTGAATAGGGTTCTAAACACTATGCTTTCTAAAAGCCAGAATATAATTTGTACTTTAGTGAAAAAAAATCAATTGAATTTACTGAAAAAAATCTGCATTATTAGTTTAATATACATATGGTGATATTAATACCTTAAGATCTTAATTAATTTTTGATTTCTTAAAGTTATAAAAGTGAAAACATTAAAAAGAATTTTTTATAGAATTGCTATAAAAGAATTAAAAAGAAAAAGAATAAATTTTGTAAAAGCCGTTTTGTAAGAAATTACAAAGGAATGTTCATTGTCAGTTTAATGTACATATACTGATATTTAGTAATCAAAATGTTACTACTATTATTATTATTTTAAATTATATTATTTTAATTTCATGCCCAGGCTTAATCAACACATGATCTAAGCAAGACTTAATCTGAATAGGGTTCTAAACACTATGCTTTCAAAAAGCCAGAATATAATTAGTACTTTACTGAAAAAAAATTCAATTGAATTTACTGAAAAAAAATCTGCATTTTCAGGTTAATATAGATATGCTGATATTTATTCCTTAAGATCTTAATTAATTTTTGATTTCTTAAAGTTATAAAAGTGAAAACATTACAAAGATTTTTTTTTAAATTGCTATATAAGAATTAAAAAGAAAAAGAATAAATTTTGTAAAAGCCCTTTTGTAAAAAATTACAAAGGAATGTTCATTGTCAGTTTAATATACATGTACTGATATTTAGTAATCAAAATGTTAATGTTATTTGACTTATTAAAGTTATTAAAGTAAAAACATTTATATTTTTTCAGTAAAGTGCAAATTATGTTCTGGCCTTGGAAAGGCATATGAGTTTTGAGCCCTACTTATGTTAATTTCTGCGCGTTTTGAGTTTGACTCGGTTATTTATTGTAATATCTGTTCGTTTTGGGTTTTATTTATTTATCGGTGCTGATTTATGGTAGTTTCACGCTTGGCAGATAATTTGATTTTATTTTTGCTCATTTTTTCTTTAATGGAGTTCTTTACTTTTCTTTGAAAAACTTATTTTTTGGAAAAAGCCTTTTTAATAATTAAGAGTCCAAAGCGATCTGAACAATCGCCCCTTCTTCCACGCCTTTTCCCCCCAAACCCACCTGATAAAAATTTTGAAAGAGCCATTTTGTTAAAAATAGTTCAAAGTTCATATAATGAAAACTACGGTGTCGACATCCCCCCCCCCAGGGTCTGTGGGTAGGTGTTGTAGGTTATGCTTTTGGTGAATATGTGGTTCTTATGCAACGGATACTCGTATAAACTTCAGAAAGGGCCTATTTGATTGGAAATTGAAATCTCTAGTTTGATTTTTGAGATTCAAGAGAGATCTGAGGGCACCTAGCCCCCCCCCCCCCCGCCATAAGGCTTCAATATTTTATTATTATTTTTTCCATTGGCCCTTCATATGGAAGGGGTGGTATTACAAACTTCGAAGGGGGCTCATTCAATTGGAAATTGGAAGTTTTAGTACCCTTTCGTAGAGTCAAAAGTGACCGGATGGTAACAAGCCCCCTTCCCCGTGTCTTTTTCCCTAAGTGCATCCGATAAAAATTTCGAGATATTCATTTTGGTAAAAAATAAAAGTTATAAAATAAGATAAAAGAATTCCTCGGTCGACACAACCCCAAGGCCCGGGGGCAGGTGTTGCAACTTATTCCTTCTTTGCCATGTTGGGGGCATGTTCTTATGAAGCGGGGGCTTGTAAAAAATTCAGAGGGGGCCCATTGGTTTTTAAATAAAAATTCTAGTTCACTTTTTAAGGGCAAAAAGATCGAAGGGAAACTAGCCCCCCCCCGCTGTGCTCTTATTCCACAAACCCATCTTATAAAAATTTTTAGATAGCCATTTTGTCAAAAATATTCGAAAAGTCAGATAACAAAATCTCTGGGGTTGATACAACCCCCCAGAGCCCTGGGGCAAGGGCTCTAAGTTATGCCCCGGGGCATATAGGTTTTTATGTAAGGGGTGGTCGTATGAACTTCAAAAGGGGCTCATTTGATTGGCTATTGAAATTTTTAGTTATCTTTTTATCAGTCAAAAGTGATCGGAGGGTGATATGCAATACGCATTTATAATCTTTGATATCAACTACAAAAGTAACCGGTTCTTAAGTAACCGCTGTGGTTTGTGGGTTTTGACTTGTACGGTTTTTTTAATTGTTTAGATTATTAGTATATACCTTATTCAAAGATTTCGGTTGATTAACTACACTACAACATCTGCTGCCCTCTTTTCACCTTTCGTTGTAGATAGCAGCACACCAGTTCAAGCACAGGGACATGGTGAGAGAGACATGTTATAAGTTAGGTTCATTTAGGTTCACTTATCGTGGTGCCATGATAAGTGAACCTCAATAAACCTAACTTTTAAAAAAACTCAATATTATTAATATAATAAGATATATTTTAAACGTAAATGTTCTTATTTCTGAAAACTAAAACCCAACTATATTAAAAAATCAAATATATTTAATAATATCAGATGTATTTTAAACGTGGATTTTCTTATTTTGGAAGACTAACACTCAAATTTATTGAAAAATCTTTTATTCATCAACTTTATTGTTACTAAAATCAGATGTTTTTTACACGTGGATGTTTTTATTTCTGAAAACTAAAACCCAACTATTAAAAATAAAAAAATATTTATAAAATCATCTGTATTTGAAACGTGAATGGCCCTTTGAGAAATCTTTTATTAATCAGCTTTATTATTACTAAAATCAGATGATTTTTACACGTGGATGTTTTTATTTCTGAAAACTAAAACCCAACTGTTAAAAATTAAAAATTGTTAATAAAATCATCTGTATTTTAAACGTGAATGTTCTTATTTCTGAAAACTAAAACCCAACTTTATTAAAAATTAAACATTATTAATAAAATCAGATGTATTTTAAACATGGATGTTCTTGTTTCTCTATTCTAAAACCCAACTTTATTAAAAAAACAAATATTATTTTTAAAAAAATAGAAGTTTGCCTACCTAATTTTGACAAAACCAAATTTTATCTTTATTTTCAATTATCAGTTTCTTTTTCTCTCGTTTTAGTTCTGAAAATGCAATTCATGTTATTTGAGTGGAATTTTAAGTCATATCAGTGTTTTTTTCTATATTTAAAAAATGTATCTGCAAATCTTTGAAACCTCATAAATTGGGATTGAGCAAAATGGTGAAACTGAAAATAGTTTTTTTGTACTTCATTTTAGCAAAAGATTGATTTTGCACGGTGTCACAAATTTTTTTAAAGGTCATCAGAAGTCACTGTAGTCTAGAGGAAGAAGGGGTGGAGGTAGAAACTTCAAAACCCGAGACATACTTTAGTCTGTAAACCCATCCCTGAAAGTTTCATTTTCCTAACCTAACCCCTTCCCAAAATAGCAAAATACAAGACAAGACTTTCTTTTTGCCCAGATTAACTTTAGGGTTTGGCAAAATTCAATAAAAAAGTAATTCAATAACAAAAAGAGTATTTTACAATATTGTTTTCAAATTTTGAAAAAATAGAGAAAAACTTCTATTGCATGAACGAATATTACAAAAACCCTCATTTGGGATTCCTCGGGCTCAAAATAAAGAAAAATTAGCCACTGGCTACTTTTGGCTATTCAAATCAGCAACATGTCAATATTTTCCATTGACAATTGGTTCAGCATTTCAGTGATTAAATAAATAAAAACTTTTTTTTTCAAGGAGCAACACTAAAACTGAACAGAAGGGTAAGGATAAGGAGCAACACTAAAACTGAAAGAACAGAAATTGTTCCGTATATCAAGGGTATATCAAGGGTATAACCATCTCCTTACTCCAGTTATATGGCTCTTGTGTTTCAGGAGTTGTTTTTAAACAATTGGGACAAAAAGTCAAAATTAACGGAAAGAGCGAGGTATTGAAGAGGGAGATTTGTCCTCATATATGGGACAATTTTTGTTCGTTTTAAGTTTTAACATTGCTCCTTAGTTGGAAAGTTAGTTTTCATATTTAATTTCTGACAGTTTTTCAAATAATTCCAGAAAATTCAACTTTTCTGTCCACGGAAATCCCCATCCCAAGAAAATTCTCCCTCGGAGAGTTCTTCTCGCGTAAATCTCCCATCCCGAAGACTATTCCATCCTTCCTGAAAATTCACCCAAAAAACTCCTTGCGGACAATTCCGCCAGGAAAGTTATTTTTAGCCTTCTTTCGTTTGAAAAAGCCTTGTTTTTCTTTTAATTTATAACCGTTTTAATTTCTAACACTGGAAATTGTCCCCTCCCAATGTCTCAATGGAAAGTTTGTCCTCGTGAAAATCCCCATGGAGAATCTCTCCCGCGGAACACCCCCCCCCCCCCCCGTGGAAAAATCTCCAAGACAATCGCAACTCCTTTGAAAATTTTCCCGGAGTATCTCAACATGTAAAATTGAATTTGCAAAACGAAAGTATATCAAATAAAAAGAATTTTGTATAAGAATTCTGGAAAATTACCCCGTGCATAGTTTCCGTTTGAAAGTTGTCCACGGAAACTTCTCTCTCCATGGAAAATTCTCCCTTGAAAAATCCTCCCCCCACAGGAAATTCACCTACAAAAATTCACTCTTCCCCAAAAATATTTGTTTACTTTCCAATAACAAAAACATAGCCTATGCAAGCACTTTACAAATTTTATAACTTACAACCCTTTTCTCCACGGACTTGCAGGATCGTGTCATCCCTAGAGGTATGATACTTGACCTTTCAACTATGCTGATCAAAATGGCTGTTTCAAAATTTTGATCGGATGACTTTGGTAAAAAAGAAGCTTGGAAGGGAAGGGGGATCTAGTTGCCCTCGGTTTTGGTCAATCTGTTTCGTCACGAAATGGGGAACTAGAACTGTAATTTCCGTTCGAGCGAGCTCTCTTCTGCTTTATATGACTATTAGTTTGATACGATCATCCTGGCGAAAAAACAAAAAAATAAAAAACAGTACAAATAAACACGCATCCATGATCTTTTTTCTGGCAAAACTTACAAAAGTTAACCTATTTTCAAATGGAAGCTAGAAAACCCTACGGTATGGTTCTCTGATATGCCGAATCTGTGATTTTCATGATTAGATGAATTGACTCTTTAAGGGCGCTCCTGCCCTTTCTAAAAATAATGAGAATTTTCTCAGGCTCGTTGCTTTTGATGTGCATATGAAGCTTGATGAATTTTATACATCTGGAGTCGGCGTAAAAATGCAATTCAGTTGACATATCTATTGTTATAAAAACCCCGTGTTTTCAGTTTTGGTTGCTATTTGGCCAAGTTTCTCCTTACTTATAGGATGTTACCACGAATCAGGATTAGCTACTCAGGCTTGGAATTCACCCTCAGAAAGGACATTGGTGGCTGGCACGGACAGTTATTTACGACAACTCTGTATAGGTATTTCTGAGACCCCTATTACAAGACTTCTCTACTGTAACTAAAGACTCTCTACTGAAAATCTAGAGAGCCTTGACATATGCAGCTGCTGACAAAGTTTGTCTTGCATTGACTACTAAAACTTCATCATGTGATCCCAAAAAACTTGCCTGATTCTTGATTCTGCCCTTGTATGCACCGATACATATTCCAGTAAGGCCCAGTCCATGAATTGTGCTATTTTACTCTCAACTTGGAGAAGATCGTCAAGGGTAATATACAATTTATAGAAACTCCAATTGAGGTATGTGGCAATCCTGAAGAGTGCGATCTGAACAAGGTCTATAAGCTTAGAAGGTATTCTATCTAGCCAAGCGTTTTGGAGACTCTGGGCAAAATTGGAGAGCCCACCCTCACTAAACATAGATTCAGAATGGGGTTTGCTATCTTATGATTACAGCTATGCATGCCGTGTATCTTCATATATGAGACTGCATCAAACAGTTCGTGGTAACAACCTGTAAGCAAGGAGAGACCCGGGTCAATAGTAACCAAAACTCTAAAAACCGTAATTTGGATACCAATAGATACATCAATAGAATATAAATTTTATGTCGATTTCAAATATGTGAGTTCTATTAAGTTTGGTCTTTTTCGTCAAAAATTACGCGCCTGAGAAAATTTGCCTTATTTTTAAAAAAAAGGGAAAAACAACCCCTAAAAGTCATGGAACTTTATCAGATTCAGCGCATCAGAAAATCCTATTATAGAAGTTTCATGCTCCTATCTGCAAAAATGTGGAATTTTATTTTATTTTTTTTTTGCCAGAAGAAACATCACGGATGCATACTTTATTTGCTTTTTCTTTCCCAGGGGTGATCGTATCGATCCAGTAGTCCTAGAATATCTTGAGAGGTCTCATTCGAACGGAAATTAAAAGTTCTAGTACCTTTTTTAATTGACCAAAAAATTGGAATGAAACTTGGCCCTTTCCCACGCTCATTTTTTTTCTCAAAGTTGCCCAATCAAAATTTTGAGATAGCCATTTTGTTTAGCATAATCGAAAGTTTAATATATGTGTCTTTGAAGATGACTTAATTCACTACAGTTCCCGGGGAAGGGCGGCAAGTTATGAACTTTGCCCATCTTTACTTATAGTATTGGTTAATGGACAAATACAACTTAAAAACAATAGGGAAATGTTTTTTATTCAAGACAGTGTAATTTAAATCGATGAATATTTCGGGCCTATGTCCAAGGGCCGTCTTCAGCACAACATTAAAGAAAAATATATATAAAAACAAACTTACATTAAAATACGAAGTATAAACTAAAAGTGCTTTTAAAAAACCGCTTTTAAAAACCTTTAAAACAGTCCTAGTATCCTTACTTCAACGAAGTTCAACCAGGACTGATAAATAAAATGACGGGAGAGGATGAATACATTCAGACGGAATAAAATGAAATTATTAACTGCAAGTTTTCAAAGCCAATCTTGCTTTTTTAGCAGCTAGTCTTAAAGGCCTTTTTGTAACGGGTTCAATACTATTGTCAATTGGTTTAATAAAATATTTTGTTAAATCATTTTAAATTAAATTTGAGTATAAAGAATTCAGTGAGTATTCTCCTAAGTCTCTATTTAAGGAAATATTTTTATTTATTTTGAGCCTAATTTCGATTGATTCTCGGACCACCTGTTTTATCCCCAAATTATTTGAAAAAAATATACGTTTTCTAAAGAGTTAAAGAGGCTGAGTTACAAGGTCGAACCTTAAAACGTACAGGGATTAGGAGGCACAGTTTTCGCAGCCCCCCAAACCCCCCGCTTTCGCAGCCTTTAAATAAAAAAAAAGTTTTTTAAACTGAAAGTAAGGAGCGACATTAAATCTTAAAACGAACAGAAATTATTCCGTGTATGAAAGGGGCTGTGCCCTCCTCAACGCCTCGCTCTTTACGCTAAAGTTTGACTTTCTCACAACTTTTTTTTTAAACAATAAAAACTTTAGCGTAAAGAACGAGGCGTGGAGGAGGGCAAAGCCCCTTTCATATACGGAATAATTTCTGTTCGTTTTAAGAGTTAATGTCGCTCCTTACTTTCAGTTAAAAAAACTTTTTTTTTATTTAAAGGCTGCGAAAGCGGGGGTTTGGGGGCGGCAGCCCCCCAAACCTGTGCCTCCTAATCCCTGTACGTTTTAAGGTTCGACCTTTTTAACTCAGCCTCTTTAACTCTTTAGAAAACATAGTTTTTTTTCAAATAATTTCTGCACGTTTTTGTAAAGTTTATTACTTATTATTGCTTGACTAACTGTTAGATGAATGAGTATTATTCTTTTCTTTCTCGACAGGGTGTTTTAAGGGTCGACCTTGTAACTTAGCCTCTTTAACTCTTTAGAAAACATATTTTTTTTCAAATAATTTAGAAAAGAAACTGAGTTTCTTTTTTAAATTTTAAATTCAGTATATAAAAAATCTGTTCTGACCATGAATTGAGCTCCGTTTTTCCGCTTGACAGCCAGGAGTATCGCCCGCTGCACTAAAGAGATACAAGTAAAATTGTTTTTTTCTAAGGGGTATCTATTTTTAACGCAAGCAAATACCCACAAAACTTGATATTTAGTTTTTGGAAAACAGGGAAGGAGTGATCAGTTTGAGCTGAAATTTCGAGGATAAGCTCCCAGGCCCCAGAAAAGCCTATCGTCTAAATTTCAGCCCGATCAGACAACGTTAAAGGGGGGCTGTGGTGGGAAAAATTAACATGGGCTATTATAGGAAAACGAGGTTTTTCGTAAATGCAAATTCGGGGGATAATTTTTTCGGTCTGAAAATATCAAAAGGCCCTAACAGGTCGAATTCTGGTTCGAATGAGTCCTCATTCACCCGGATCAGTTGCCAACTGTGGCTTGTAGCCGTGGCTAAAAAAAAAAGAGAAATGAATCTTAAGTGGCTATATTTGTTTTTTTGAAAACAAGGAAGGAGTGATCGGATTGAGCTGAAATTTCGAGGGTAAGCTCCCGGGCCCTAGGAAAGCTTAACCTCGAAATTTCAGCCTAATCAGACAACGTCAAAGGGGGGCTGTGGTGGGAGGGTCGAAACTTCCGGCCCAGTTTACCCCATGAAGATAAAGTCGGAGGAGGATGAAATTTTGCAAGTTTCTTAGTTCGAGCTTGGGCTACAAAATGCGATTACCGCCGTCTCTCTGCGACCTCTAGGACCTGAAATCGCTTAGCATTGTGGTGGGACGCCTCTTTATAGAGGCACAAGTGTGCCTCCTTGATCACTACTAATGAGAGAAGATTTTTTAAAAAGTATTTTGTGGCTGGGATTATCAAATATATGGCTAGCTAAAGCAGAATCAAAGGACTTATTAGAATTATTAGCAATTAACGCTTTGTCTATGTCTTCTTTATGCTGGTGTATCCGTTTTTCTAGATTCTGATGAGTTCTGCCAACGTAGTAATTGCCACAATCGCATGGTATTTGATAAACCCCTCTTTGGCGAGTAACTAGGGTTTTATCTTTACCGGAGTTTAAGAAATTTGTGAGTAGAAAGTGGGGTGCTACTCCCACGAGTACCACGTGGTTTATGGTTTTCTCAGTGAGAATGAAAAAACAGGAATTTTTTCACTTGAAAAAACAGGAATTTTGTCATATTTATGGTTGTTTTCTTGGATGATTATGTGTGTTGTTCGATTTATTTGATGTTTTTCATGGATGGTTATGGATGATTTATGGTTTTTGTCAGTGAGAATGAAAAAACAGGAACTTTCTCACATTTAAGGATGTCAACAGTAATTCATGTCTGTTTTATGGTTTTTGTCAGTGAGAATGAAAAAAACAGGAACTTTCTCACATTTATGGATGTCAACAGAAATTTATGTCTGTTTTATGTCTTTAGGTGAAACTAACCTGAGAAATTGATTTACATAATCGGTGGGGGAGAATGTATTGATTTACGAAAAGGGGAATTAAGAAACAAACATGGCTTCTTTGATCTTTAGGCGAACCTAACCTGAGAACTTGATTTACATAATTGCTAGGGGATTGTATTGATTCACGAAAGAGGGAATTAAGAAACATTATGGCTTATTTAATCTTAGGTCTGAGGGATAAACGTTCTTTAGGTCAGAGAGAAAAATTAATATTCTATTTTTAAATATGGTTTCATTGATATTTAGTGTCAGGAATCATAAACGACATCACTTGTTGTCTTGGAATTATGCGGGAGTCTAAAGAGATAGAAATTCTATTTTTAAATACGGCTTCACTGAGCTTTAAGTCGGAGAGATAAATTGATATTCTAACAAAACCTTAATAGTTTAGCTAGGAACATTTATGAGATAAAGAGATGAACGTAGGGAAGGGTTTCCTAGAAATTTGAAATGTGAAAGCACAGAGATGCCAAAAACCAAAGGAACACAAAGAAATTACTTTTAGGGGATTATTTGGGCGAAACGGTTTTAGACAGGTTATGGAATTATTTCGGCGAAACAGTTAGAGACATTTTAAAAGATGATTTTAGAAATGGTTTTAGAAGAGGTTTTGAGTGTGGTCGTTATAATACACAAGTTCTATTTGAACAGTGTCGTGAGGTCCTCTACCCCAACCCCAAAGTGCCCCGATCGCCCTACCCCGATCCAAAGGGCTCCGCTCCCCATACCCCACTTCCGAAGGAACCCCCCGGGCCCCACAGGGTCCCTGGGGTCCTCGCCGGCCCCCCCCCCACCCCACTGGCCACCCCCGGGCCCCGCGTTCGGTGTTTTATGGTTTGGGTAAACGCGGATTCTGGGGGGATTGGGTGGGCTGTTTTACTTTTATTTGTTGGATTTATTAGTCTTTCATTGGAATGTGGTGTCTGAGACCTAGGATTTGTGCTTGGTGGTTTACTATTTTGAACTTTATGAGCTGCATTTCTTATACTTTCATAGGTGTGTGATGTCGGAAACTTATGATTTAGTATTTGTAGTTCACTATTTTTACTCTTCAGAGCTCGAATTCTTAGTCTCTCATTGGTGCTCGTTGTCTGAAACTTCTAGTTTGGGATGAGTAGTTTGCTATTTCAGACTTTTATGAGCTGGGCTTTCATAGTGTATCGTAGGTGAGTGTTGTCAGAAAATTACTATTTGGGATTTTTAAATTACTCTTTCGGGCTTTTCTTAGCTAGATTTCTTAGACCCTCTTAGGTTTTTATGGTCTCAAACCTATAGTTTGTGATGATTAGTTTGCTATTTTTAACTATTCTGAGCTAGTTTTCTTAGACTTTCAGAGTTGTATGTTCTCAGAAACATATGATTTGGGATATGTAAATTACTATTTTTGTCTTTTACGAGCGAGATTTCTTAGCCTGTCATTGGTTGGTGTTGTCTAAAACATATAGTTTGGTGTGAGTAGTTTTCTTTTTTATTTCAGAGCTTGATTTCTTAGACATTTTATGGTGTGTGTTGACTGAAACTCATGATTTGGGACATGTAAATTAATATTTTGTAATTTTCTAAGATAGATTTATTAGTCTTTCTTGGGGTTGTGGTGTCTGAAACCTAGAGTTTGGTATGAGTAGTTTCATTTTTGACTTTTCATAGATATTATTATTATTAAATCATAGGTGTTAGTTGTATTAAAACTATATTTTGGTATCAGTAGTTTTCTAATTAAGGTTTTTCTGAGCTTAGGTTTCTTAGTATTTCATAGGTGTGTGTTTTCAGAAAAATATGACTTGTGGTGTCTAATTTGATATTTCAGGACTGTCTTATATAATGTTTCATAGTATTTCGTAGGTGAATGTTGTCTGAAACTTATGATTTGGGATATGTAAATAACAATCTCTGGATTTTCTGAGTTAGATTTCTGAGTCTTTTTTTTTTGTGTGTTGACTGAAAACTAATATTTGTTATATACTTTTCTTAGTCTTTAGTTGGTGTGCGTTGTCTGACACCTGTTGTTTGATGACTTAAACATTCTATTTTGGATATAAAGTTCATAGAATTTCGTTTGTGTGTGTTGTCTGAAACATAAGATTTGTGATTTATAGTTTGCTTTTTGGACTTTTCAGAGCTATGATTCATAGTCTCTCCGATAGATGTGTTGTCTGAAACACATATTTTGAGACGTGTAGTGTTATATTTCAGGCTTTACTGAGCTAAGGTTTACTAGTATTTACTAGATGTGTGTTTTCTGAACTTATGATTTGAGGGGTGTAATGTGCTATTTCAGCATTTTCTGAGCTAAGATTTCATAGTATTTCGTAGGTGAATGTTGTCTGAAACTTATAATTTGTTATATGTAAATTACTATTTCGGGCTTTTCTAAGCTAGATTTCATAGTCCTGTGTTGATTTGTGCTGTCTGAAACCAATGATTTGGGATGGGGGGGTTGATATTTTTGACTTTTCTGAGCTGGATTTCTTATACTTTCATAGGTATGTGTTGTCTGAAACCTATGATTTGGGATGGTTAATTTGCTATTTTTGACTTTTCTGAGCTAGGTTTCTTAGCCTTTCATAGGTTCGTGCTGTCAGAAAATCATGATTTGGACTTTTTCGTTTGTTTTATATACTTTTCAGAGATAGTATTCTTAGTCACTCATAGGTGTGTGTTGTATGTGAACCTATAGTGTGTGATGAATAGTTTGCTATTTCAATCTTTTCTGAGCTAAGGTTTCTTAGTATTTAATATGTATATGTTGTCTGAAACTTATTATTTGAGGTATGCAATTTGCTATTTCCGACTTTTCATAACCAGACTTCTTAGTCTTTCGTAGGTATCTGGTGTTTGAAACCACTGATGTGGGATGGGTGGGTTGGTATTTTTTTAATGTTCTGAGATGGATTTCTTAGCCTTTCTGGGGTGTGTGTTGACTGAAACCTGTGATTTGGGAATTAGTGGTTTGATATTTTTGAATTGTCTGAGCTAGATTTATTAGCATTTCAAAGGTGTGTGCTTTCAGAAAATTATGATTCTGGAGGTGTAGTTTGCTTTTCGGACTTTTAAGAGCTAGGATTCTTAGTCCCTCAGAGGTGTTTGTTGTCTGAAACTTCTAGTTTGGGACGAGTAGTTGGATATTTCAGGCTCTTCTGAGCTATGGTTTCTTAATATTTCGTAGGTGAAGCTTCCACGTTAGTTTTAAGTTCACCAAGACACAAACAATTTATAGTTCAGTTCTAATTTTTCCACTGAAGATAAAAAAAGTTATGCTACGATTGTCATTATTTTCTATGAAGATATATAGTTTCACTTTAATTCTAAATTCTCTTAAATTCAGTTCCGACTTTTCTAAAAGAGATGAAAAACTTGAAATTTCAATTTAAAAATTTTTCAACGAAGTCAAGTAAATTTCAAGTTCTTTTCTGAATTTTCTCAATGAAAAAGAAACTAGTCATTGATCATTTCTATTTTTACAAATAATATAAAATTTTCATCTTTAGTTCAGATCTGTCTAGAATAGCTGACATATATAAAATAATATTACAAAATTTTAACAGAAGATAAAAAAGTTAAAGTTCTCTTCGGAATTTTACAAAAAAACACAATTCAATTATAATTTCTTCAGAGAAAACAAAATTTTTCCACTTCAGTTCTTTATTTCACAAAGACAAAAAGAAATTTAGAGTTCAATTCTAAAATTTCGGCGGAAGATAGAAAAGTAATACCATACCTGTGAATATTTTCACGGAAGATAAAAAGTTCTAGTTCAAATTTAAAGTTTCTCAACGAAGTGAATAAAAGTTCAATCTCACTACTTAATTTTAACAAATAACACACTACAATTCTAATATATAAAGAGAAAATAAAAATCTACCACTTAAGTTATTTATTTCTCAAAGACATAAATAAATTTAAAGTTCATTTCTAAATTTTTGAGTGGTCGATAGAAAAAGTAATACCATCATTGTGAATAGTTTCCCTGACGATAAAAAGTTCTAGTTCAATTTAAAATTTTCTCAACGAAGTGAAGAAGAATTCAAGTTCTCTTCTGAATTTTACCAAAGAACAAAATTCAATTCTAATTTCACCATAGAAAATAAAAATCTTCCAGTTCAGTTCTTTATTTCACAAAGACATAAAGAAATTTAAATTTCAATTCTAAATTTTTCTGCTGAATATATAAAAATTAATACACGACGTTTGAATATTTTTACGGAAGAGAAAATGTTCTAGTTCAATTTTAATTTTTATAAACGAAGAGTAGAAAAGTTCTAGGTCACTACTGAATTTTACCAAAGACAAAAAGTCAATTCTACATTATCCAGAGAAAATAAAAATATTCAACTTCAGTTATATATTTCACAAAGACATAAAGAAATTTATTTTTCATTTATAAGTTTTTCAGTGGAAGATCTAAAAATTAATAAAATACTGGTGAATATTTTCAATGACGATCAAATGTTGTAGTTAAATTTAAAAAAATCTCAACGAAGTGAATAATAGTTCAAGTTCTATTCTGAATTTTTACACAGAGCACAATTCAATTCTAATTTCACCAGAGAAAATAAAAATCTTCCACTTACGTTCTTTATTTCACACAGACATAAAGAAATTTAAAGTTCATTTCTAAATTTTTCAGTGGACGATAGAAAAAGTAAGACCAGACTGGTGAATATTTTCTCGAAGAGATGACAGATGTTAAATACTGTCCCAAATTTTTCACATAAGATCAGAAAATTCAAGTTATCTTCAGAATTTTACCAAAGAACATAATTAAATTATAATTTCTTAAGAGAAAACAAAAATCCTACACTTCATTTCTATATTTCACAAAGAAATAAATAAATTTAGATTTCAATTCTAGGTTTTTCGATTGAAAATAGAAAAAGTAATATCATACTTGTGAATATTTTCCCTGAAGATAAATAGCTCTAGTTAAATTTAAAATTTTCTCAACGAAGTGAATAAAAATTCAAGGTCTCTTCTCAATATTATAAAATAACACAAATAAATTCTCATTTCAAAAGAGAATTTAAAATTTTCAACTTAAGTTATTTATTTAAAAAAGAAATACAGAAATTTAAAGTTAAATACAAACTTTTTAGGTGTAACCAATAAAAATTAATACCATACTTGTTAATATTTTAACTGACGATAAAAACTTCTAGTTAAATTGAAAATTTTCTCAACGAAGTGAAAAAAAAATAAAGTTCTCTTATCAATTTTATATTAGAACACTATAAAATTACAAAGTCTACAGAGACAATTTAAGAATAAAACTAAATTTCTATCTTTCAAAAATACATAAATTACTTTGATGTTCGATTCAAAATTTTTCTTATTAAAATATAAATATTAATGCAAGACTAGTGAATATTTTCCATTAGTATAAACTTTTTTATTTCAATTAGAAATTTTCTCAACGAAGTTAATAAAAATTTAGTTTCTCTTATTAATGTTATCAGAGAACACAATTCAAGACTAATTTCACAAGATAAAATAAAACTCTTACAATTCAGTTCTCTATGTCAAACATAAATAACTATAATTAAAGTTTAATTATAATTTTTTAGTCGGAAGATATAATAATTAAGAACAGAAGTGTTAATAATTTCACTGAAGATAAACTGGGCTAGTTCAATTTTAATATTTATCAACTAAGTGAAGAACAGTTCTAGGTCACTTCTGAATTTTACCAAATACCACAAGACAATTCTACATTCTCCAGAGAAAATAAAAATCTTCCACTTCATTTATTTATTTAACAAAGAAATAAATAAATTTAAATTTCATTTATAAGTATTTCATTGGAAGAGAGAAAAATTACTACAATACTTGTGAATATTTTAACTGACCAGATAATGTTCTGGTTCTATTAAAAATTTTATCAACTAAGTGAAGAATAATTCAAGTTCTCTACTGAATTTTACCAAAGAACACAATTCAAGTCTAAATTCACCAGATAAAATAAAAATCTTCAACTTCAGTTCATTATTTAACAAACACATAAAGAAATTTAAAGTTCAATTCTAAATTTGTATTTGGAAGATAGAAACATTAATACAATCCTAGTAAATATTTTCCATTACCGTAAACAGTTATAGTTCCAAAAAACATTTTCTAATCGAAGAGAATAAATATTCAACTTATCTACATACTTCTAAAACACCACAAACGTAAATTATACTGTAAAAAGAGACCAAAATAATCAAAAAAAGAAGGTGTCTATAGTAAAAGTAAATAAATAAATATCTATTTAAATTATAATTTTTTTCGATGTACGATAGAATAAGTAATACCCTACTTGTGAGTAATGTAAACGTAATAAACACAGTGCACTTTAACTTAAAATAATCTCAAAAACGTGACGAGGAATTCAAGTTCTCTACTTAAATTTACCACAGAAAACAAGTCTAGTCCAAATTAAACAGATAAAATAAAAATATTAAACTTTAGTTCTTTATTTCACAAAGACAAATAAATTTAAATTTCAATTATAAATTTTTCCGTGGACGATAGAAAAAGTAAAACCATAATGTTGAATATTTTCTCGAAGAGATGAAAAATTTTATATAATGTCCCAAATTTTTTACAGAAGATAAAGAAATTTCAAGTTCTCATCAGAATTTTAACAAAGAAAATAATTAAATTATAATTTCTTCAGTGAAAAAAAAAATCCTACACTTCTGTTCTTTATTTCACAAAGGAATAAAGAAATTTAGATTTCCATTCTAGGTTTTTTGATGGAAGATAGAAAAAGTAAGATCATAATTTTTAATATTGTCCCGTACGATAAAAGTTATAGTTAATTTTAAAATTTTCTCACAGAAGTGAATAAAAATTCAAGTTATCTTATCAAAATTAAAAAATAAAAAAATACACGAAGACTGTAAAAATATACTATAAAAAAATAATAATAAGTATAGTAATTCAACAATACATAAATAAATGTAAATTTTAACTATCTCTATGTATTTTGAATAAATAAAAATTACTAAAAGCATTTTTAATATTGTCAATTACGATAAACAGTTATAGTTCTAATTGAAATTTTATCAACGAAGTGAAGAAAAATTCAAGGTGTATTTTCAATTTTCGATGAGACAAAACATAAAGTCTATATTCACAAGAGCTTATAAAAGTATTCAACTTAATTTCTTTATTTCACAAAGACCTAAATAAATTTAATCTTCAATTCAAAATTTTTATTATTAAACAATAAAAAGTAAGATACTACGTGTGAATATTGTAACGTAGTATCAAATTATCTAGTTCAAATTTAAAGTTTATCAACGACGTTAAGAAAAATTTAGGTTATCTTCTTACTTATATCAGAGTACACTAGTCAAGTCTAATGTAACACTATAAAATAAAAATCGGCAAATTCAGATATAAATATAACACTGAAATAAAGAAATTTATAGTTATAGTATAATATTTTATGTGGAATATAGAAACAGTAATCAAATAATTGTTAATATTTTCACTTACGATAAAAAGTTGTAGTTCAAATTATAAATTTCTAAACTAAGTAAATAAAAGTTCAATTTCTCTTCTGAAATATAAAAAATAAAACAATTAATTTAGAAGGTCTCCAGATACAATAAAAATATTAAACATCAGTTTTAATGTCAACAATTAAATAAATAAATATAAATTTATATTATAAAATTTTATATTATATACTTAAATAATAATAATATGATTTTTATTATTTTCAATGAATATTAAAATTTTTACGTTATTTATAATTTGTATTAAATTCAATTATAATTTTTCTAAATTAGATGAAAAATTTAAAGTTCTGTTCAAAATTTTTAATATAAGATAGAAAAAGTTATACAGTGATTGTTAATATTCAACATGAAGATAAGGAGCTCCAATTTTATTCATAGCTTTCTCAAAGAAGCTAAGAATTTTCAAAGTTCACTTCTGAATTTTCTTAAAGAAGAGAGAAATGTTAGATAAAGTCTTAAGTTTACGAACGGAAATGAAAAAAACATTACACTTCAGTTCATAATGTATCAATGAAATTCAAATTTAATGTAGAGTACAAACTTTTTATTTAGAAGTGATGAAAAGGTATAGTCTGAGTGTTATTATGGTAAAGTTACTATAATAAGATTCACTTTAATTCTATCTTAAATTTTCACTTTATTTTATCTTATAATATGTAATAGAAAATAAAAATGTTTCCACGTAAGGCATGGTTTTTTATCACATAGATGAAAAATTTATTTTTATATTATAATTTTATATTACTTTTTAGCTCATAAGTTTTCTATATTTAGCACATCAATTTTTTAAATTATAAAATTAGTGACTCCTTCTAGGATTAAAGACACTATATCACGGTCTGTAATCCAACCAACACCAACCGCTTGGATTTTATTTGTCACTAACTACTATTAAATAATGATACAAAGGTATAACGTTTTTTGCTCTTTTTTTTAAAATTAAAAGTCGGTATCAGTTTACTTTAAACTAAAAGTTTCTGGGGGGTCTGTTTAGGTTGGGTTTGGCTAGATTAAGTTATGATAGATGTGGTTCGGTGATACTACGTACGAGTCACTAAGGTTAGGTGTGAGACAGGGCCAAAGTTTGGTGTTTGATTATGTTTGGGTATAGTATATTAAGTTATGGTAGGTTAAGTTCCGCCAACGGACACACTCGCGTACCTAGGCTAACCTAGCCTAAGAACTGAAAGTGGAAGATTTTTGTTTTCTCTGGAGAAATTAGAATTGAATTGTGTTCTTTGGTAAAATTCCGAAGAGAACTTGAGCTTTTTTATCTTCTGTGAAAAATTTGGAATAGTATTTTAAATTTTTCGTCTCTTCGAGGGAGATCTGAACTAAAGTTTAAAATTTTATATTATTTGTAAAAATAGAAATGATCAATGACTAATTTCTTTTTTATTGAGAAAATTCAGAAGAGAACTTGAACTTTCCTTGACTTCGTTGAGAAAATTTTAAATTGAACTTTAAAGTTTTTCATCTCTTTGAGAAAAGTCGGAACTGAACTTAAGAAAATTTAGAATTAAAGTGAAACTTTCTATCTTCATAGAAAATAATCACAATCATAGTATAACTTTTTTTATCTTCTGTGGAAAAATTAGAACTGAACTTTAAATTTTTTATGTCTTGGTGAACTTAAAAGTGACGTGGAAGCTTCACCTACGAAATAATAAGAAACCTTAGCTCAGTAAAGCCTGAAATATCCAACTACTCATCCCAAACTAGAAGTTTCAGACAACAAACACCTATGAGGGACTAAGAATCCTAGCTCTGAAAAGTCCGAAAAGCAAACTACACCTCCCAAATCATAATTTTCTGAAAGCACACACCTATGAAATGCTAAGAAATCTAGCTCATAAAAGTCAAAAATAGCAAACCACTCATTCACAAATCATAGGTTTCAGTCAACACACACCTACGAAAGGCTAAGAAATCCAGCTCAGAAAAGTCAAAAAATAACAACCCACACATCCCAAATCATAGGTTTCAGACACCACATACCTACGAAAGACTAAGAAATCTGGTTATGAAAAGTCGGAAATAGTAAATTGCATTCCTCAAATCATAAGTCTCAGACAACACACACCTATGAAATAGTAAGAAACCTTAGCTCAGAAAAGCTTGAAATAGCAAACTATTCATCCCAAACTATAGGTTTCAGACAACAAACACCTATGAGGAGCTAAGAATCCTAGCTCTGAAAAGTCTATAAAGCAAACTACATATCCCAAATCATAATTTTCTGACAGCACGCACCTATGAAAGGCTAAGAAACCTAGCTCTGAAAAGTCAAAAATAGTAAATAAACCATCCCAAATCATAGGTTTCAGACAACACATACCTATGAAAGGCTAAGAAATCTAGCTCAGAAAAGTCAAAAATAGCAACCCACCCATCCTAAACCATTGGTTTCAGACAACACACATCAACAAAAGACTAAGAAATCTAGCTTAGAAAAGCCCGAAATAGTAATTTACATATCCCAAATCATAAGCTTCAGATAACATTCACCTACGAAATACTATGAAACCTTAGCTCAGAAAAGGCTGAAATAGCAAATTACACACCTCAAATCATAAGTTTCAGACAACACACACCTACGAAATACTAGGAAACCTTAGCTCAGAAAAGCCTGAAATAGAAAACTACTCATCCCAAACTATAGGTTTCAGACAACAAACATCTATGAGAGACTATGAATCCTAGCTCTGAAAAGTCCCAAAAGCAAACTACAAATCCCAAATCATAGGTTTCAGACAACACACACCAACGAAAGACTAAGAACCTTATATCAAAAATCTTAGGTTTCAGTCAACAAACACCAGGTTTCAGACAACACACACCAACTAAAGACTAATAAAATTATATACCAAATCATTGGTTTCAGTCAACCCACAACAACAAAAGACTAAGATATCTAACTTATAAAATCCCGAGATCGTACTTTACATATCCCAAATCATAAGTTTCAGGCAACATTCACCTACGAACTAGTATGAATCATTAGCTCAGACAGGTCTGAAATAGAAAATTAGACACCTCAAGTCATAAGTTTCAGACAACACACACCTCTGAAATACTAAGAAACCTTAGCTCAGAAAAGCCTGAAATAGCAAACTACTCATCCCAAACTATAGGTTTCAGACAACAAACACCTATGAGGGAATAAGAATCCTAGCTCTGAAAAGTCCAAAAAGCAAAACTACAAATCCCAAATCATAGGTTTCAGACAACACACACCAACGAAAAACTAAGAAATCTAGCTTAGAAAAGCCCGAAATAGTAATTTACATATCCCAAATCATAAGTTTCAGTCAACAAACACCCACGAAAGGCTAAGAAATCCAGCTCTGAAAAGTCCAAAAGCAAACTACTCACCCCAAACTACAGGTTTCAGACAACAAACACCCATGAAAGGCTAAGAAATCTAGCTCAGAAAAGTCAAAAATAGTAATTTACATATCCCAAATAATAAGTTTCTAACAACACACACCTATGAAAGGCTAAGAAACCTAGCTCAGAAAAGTCAAAAATAGCAAACTACTCATCCCAAACTATAGGTTTGAGACCATAAAAACCTATGAGGGTCTAAGAAATCTAGCTAAGAAAAGCCCGAAATAGTAATTTAAATATCCCAAATCGTAATTTTCTGACAACATTCACCTATGATATACTATGAAAGCCTAGCTCATAAAAGTCTGAAATAGCAAACTACTCATCCCAAACTAGAAGTTTCAGACAACAAACACCTATGAGAGACTAAGAATTCTAGCTCTGAAAAGTCCAAATAGCAAACTACACATCCCAAATCATAATTTTCTGACAACACACACCTATGAAAGTCTAAGAAATCCAGCTCAGAAAGGTCAAAATAGCAAACCATCCATCCCAAATCATAGGTCTCAGACAACACATACAAATGAAAGACTAAGAAATCCAACTCAGAAAAGTCAAAAATAGCAACCCATACACCCCAAATCATAGGTTTCAGACAACATACATCAACTAAAGACGGGGCCGGGGGATGGCATTGGGGGGCCGGAGGGGCCGGGTGGGAGCCCGGGTACCCTTTGGGGACCGGGGGGTTCCGTGGGGATTGGGGGTTGGGGATCGGAGCCATTTGGATCGGGGTAGGGCGATCGGGGCCCTTTGGGGCTGGGGTAGAGGACCTCATGACACTTTTCAAATATAGATTGTGTATTATAACGACCACACTCAAAACCTCTTCAAAAATTATTTCTAAAATCATCTTTTAAAACGTCTCTAAGTTTTTCGCCGAAATAATTCCATAAGCTGTCTAAAACCATTTCGCACAAGTAATCCCCTAAAAGTAATTTCTGTGTGTTCCTTTTGTTTTTTGGCATCTCTGTGCTTTCACTTTTCAAATTTCTAGGAAACCCTTTCCTACGTTAATCTCTTTATCTCATAAATGTTCCTAGCTAAACTATTAAGGTTTCGTTAGAATATCAATTTAACTCTCCGACTTAAAGCTCAGTGAAGCCGTATTTAAAAATAGAATTTATATCTCTTTAGACTCCCGCATAATTCCAAGATAACAAGTGATGTCTTTTATGATTCCTGACACTAAAGATCAATGAAGCCCTATTTAAAAATATAATATTAATTTTTCTCTCTGACCTAAAGAACGTTCATCCCTCAGACCTAAGATTAAAGAAGCCATAATGTTTCTTAATTCCCCCTTTCGTGAATCAATACATTCCCCTAGCGATTATGTAAATCAATTTCTCAGGTTAGATTCGCCTAAAGATCAAAGAAGCCATGTTTGTTTCTTAATTCCCCCTTTCGTAAATCAATACATTCTCCCCCGCCGATTATGTAAATCAATTTCTCAGGTTAGGTTCGCCTAAAGACATAAAACAGACATAAATTGCTGTTGACATCCATAAATGTGAGAAAGTTCCTGTTTTTTCATTCTCACTGACAAAAACCATAAAACAGACATGAATTGATGTTGACATCCATAAATGTGAGAAAGTTCCTGTTTTTTCATTCTCACTGACAAAAACCATAAACCTTCCATAACCATCCATGAAAAACATCAAATAAATCGACCAACACACATAACCATCCAAGAAAACATCCATCAATGTGAGAAAATTCCTGGTTTTTCAAGTGAGAAAATTCCTGTTTTTTCATTCTCACTGAGAAAACCATAAACCACGTGGTAATCGTGGGAGTAGAACCCCCCTTTCTACTTTTGTGATTTTAAAATTATTGGTGAAAACTAAATACAGATTGTTTTTTGTGCAAATATTTTTTATTTCTGTGGTGATTCTTGGGATGTACGTAAGATAGATTATATTGGAGGGTTTTTCGAGAGCCTCACATTGTGAAATATCGTTGATTTTACAAAAATGTCTTTTTAGTCTATGGTTAATCGTAATATTGACAAAAGGAATGAGGTATCTGTTACAAAAAAAAATATCTCTGATAAAATTTATTTCTGCTTTTGTGTGCAAATTGGAGCAAATGTTTAGGGCACGGTGAGTGAGAGAAGTTACAACTGCTCTTTTAACTTATGGAGGGGTGATTTGAATTAAAGTGATGGTGTCTATTGTTTTGTGTAGGTTTTCTATAGATAGTGAAGTCAAAATTATTAGCATTACGGATAATTAGCACATCTAAAAATGGTAGTTTATTTTCAAATTCAATTCTAGGGTAAACTGCAAATTTCTATCATAAGTATTAAGATGATCTAGGGAACCCCGAAGTTCAGTTTCCCCATAATTCCAAAGTGAAATTACGTCATCCATGTAACCACCCCAATAGACATGTTTTAAAAAATAAGAATTTAATCCCCAATTTTCAAGGTTCTCGACATAAATATTAGCCTGTAGGCCGGATAGAGCTGCTCCCATTGGTAACCCATTTATTTGTTGATAAAAAGAATCACGAAACTGAAAATACATTGAAAACTTATTACAAATTTGAACAAGATTAAATAAAACTTCACCCTCAATCCCTGTCGCTGAGTCTTCGATTGTGATAATTTTCTTCTATTTTGGTTTTTAATAATTGCTCAGAAGTAGCCACATCTATATTCGTGTACATGGAAACAATATCAAAACTGCTAATTATTGTGTTTTCTGAAATACTTGTGTTATTAAGTTTTTTAACCAAATCTGCCGAATTACTGATTTAGGAATTTTGTGAATATAGTAAAGGTTTGAAAGGTGTGCAAAGCCATTTTCCAATATTGGAAGCGGGGGCTTTAGTACATGCTACGATAGGTCTTAGGGGAATACCTTGTTTATGCACTTTTGGTAAGCCGTAAAATTTTGGACAGAAACTGCCACGGGGGTAAAATTTGTTGTATAATTGTGGTGTGATTTTACCATTCTGTTTTAGCTGTTTTAATTCATTTATACTATTATTAGTAAATTGATCAGTAGGATCATGAGTGATCGGTTTATATGTACTTGTGTCTTTTAAAAGTGAAAAGATTTTGTTGTCATAGTCTGCTGTATCCATGACAACGAGTGAGTTGCTTTTGTCTGCTTTGGTTATTATAATAGATGGGTCTTTGTGGAGGTTAGATAATATTTTTATGTCGTGCAATTTTTTTCGTGGGAAAGTGGTAGGAGACTTAGCCTTTTTTGGCTTTTATAAAGGGGATTAATGAGACAGGACCTAACCATCAGGGTTTGAAACAGATGGGCAGTATTTATTCAAAGCGGACTCTAAAGAGGAGACTATATCCGCCACGGGACCCTGTTTCGGCAGAAAAGAGAATTTTGAACCTTTTTCCAGTTTTTCGGATTTCCTGGGTTTAAAATGTTCTAGAAGAAAGGTTAACCATACCGGGTCCAGGAGTGAATCTTGGAGAATAAATACGGTTTCTCATCGAAGATGAGAAGCCAATTTTGTGTAAAGTCGTTTCTTTGACAAGCGAAAATCATGGCTAAACAAATTCCTTTCTAATCTAACAACTTGAGAAAAATCAACAGTGGATAACTTTTCAAAACTAAAATTTTTGAGAGATTTTCTTTCTGCGGAAATGATATGTCTTTTTTGCTTTTTGTCCTTAATAATATGGACTAAGTTTTTTAACTGTAGTTTATGAGCAAATTGCCCTTCTTTCTGGGTATTTAGACGTAGTTTATATCTTAAAGACTTTGGAGTAAGATTTTTGTTTCTTCATGATTCTAAAAATTTTTGTTGATTAATAATATTTATATGTTTTTTACCTAATGTAATAAAATATAAAAAATATCATAGGTCAACTGCTCCCCATAAGCTAGACGCAAATATTGACGAAGACCACACTGCCTTTCCATATCAAACAAATACAACTTAAAAACAATAGGGAAATTTTTTTCAAGACAGTGTAATTTAAATCGGTAAATATTTCGGCCCTATGTCCAAGGGCCGTCTTCAGCACAATATTAAAGAAAAAATATATATAAAAACAAACTTACATTAAAATACGAAGTATAAACTAAAAATGCTTTTAAAAAACCGCTTTTAAAAACCTTTAAAACAGCCCTAGTATCCTTACTTCAACGAAGTTCAACCAGGACTGATAAATAAAATGACGAGAGAGGATGAATTCATTCAGACGGAATAAAATGAAATTATTAACTGCAAGTTTTCAAAGCCAATCTTGCTTTTTTAGCAGCTAGTCTTAAAGGCCTTTTTGTAACGGGTTCACTACTATTGTCAATTGGTTTAATAAAATATTTTGTTTGATCATTTTTAATTAAATTTGAGTATAAAGAATTCAGTGAGTATTCTCCTAAGTCTCTATTTAAGTCTCTAATTCCCTATTGTTTTTAAGTTGTATTTGTTTGATATGGAAAGGCAGTGTGGTCTTCGTCAATATTTGCGTCTAGCTTATTGGTTATTGGGAAGTATGCAGACGTTTCAGGAGGGATTTTTTCCTGGTTGAGGGGCTGGAAGGAGGCGGGACCGGGGGAGGATCTTTCCACGGAGGATGTTTCCTTGGGGAAGGGATATTTCTATGAAGGGGCGCGGGATTTCCCAGCATTATTTAAAAAAACGATCAGAAATTAAATAAAAGAAGCAAGTATTTTCAACTGAAAGTAAGGAGCAACATTAAAACTTAAAACGAACAGAAACTATTGCGTATATGAGGTGGTTCACCCCCGAGTCAATACCTCGCCCTTTACGGTAAAGTATTTTTTAGTACTTTCAAAAGAGCTATCTATTCTAATTAACTGGCCTTTATGAATCAGGGGTTTGTGGTTTGCACAAAATTCGAACTTTAGCGTAAAGGGCGAGGTATTGACTTGGAGGCAAACTCCCTAATATACGTAATAAAATCATACGAATATAGAAGTTCGTTACGTAAGTTATTCGTAAGTTACATCAGAACAAAATTTCGAGAAAGCCATTTAGGGCAAAAAAGTAAAATTAATATGCAAATTTGGTTTTGATTATTCATTTACGGTTAGCCAAAATTAAAGCTACTGTAATTCAAAAATGTTCAAAAATTAAATAAAAAAAGTTGTTTTTAACTGAAAGTAACTGACATTAAAACTTAAAACGAACAGAAATTGAGCTGAGTTCTTGAGTTGAGTTGAGTTCTTTATTTAACAATAAATATCATAAACAAAAAACTACATCAACAAAATCTCTCCCATAAGGCTTCATGGCCGGGAAAGAACAGGGGAGAAAAAAAATACCAACACAAAAAAAAATACGTAAACAAAATACCAACACAAAAAAATATATAAACAAAATCAAAAAAATTAAAAAAAATCCAGTGTCCCACCTTAATAACCCCCAGAATGACAATCTAGACAGAGGATAACACATGAATTCACCAATTCAAATAAATATCCAATTCCAAAGGAAACCGAAAAAAAAATTATTTACTAGCTAGAAAATTTGTAACATAATTTTTGAACATATCAAACGAGTGGCAGCTTCGTGCAGACACAGGGAGCGTGTTCCAAATCCTGTTGCAACTTGTCAGAGGGTTGAAGTCATACCTCACTGATGGAGTATGAAGAATCTGTAAATTGCTGGAAGTGCAGAGATGATAAGTCGATTGATCAGAAATAAAATGTATATTATTATATAGAGCAGCATTTTCTGTATATGAAAGGGGCTGTCCCCTCCTTAACGCCATGCTCTTTAAGCGAAAGTTTTCATTGTTTTAAAAAATAAAGTTGTGTGACAGAGTCAAACTTTAGCGTAAAGAGCGAGGCGTTGAGGAGGGGACAAACCCTTTCATATACGGAATAATTTCTGTTCATTTTAAGTTTTAATGTCGCTCCTTACTTTCAGTTAAAAAAACCTGTTTTTTAACAAAACTAGTTACAAAACTAGTTACAAAACATGATAAATATTTACAAAGGAACAAGAAAAAGGACTAAAAACGTACTTGAAAACGATAGCTGATATGCATTTCGAATGTACTCCCCTAGATTCACGTAAATTTGCATACATTTATGCCATTATTAAGAATATATAAAAGTGCCGACTAACAGGGAATGCAAAGGTAGTGGAGACCGTGGAGGAATTGCAGGTAAAGTTTGGTACCGTGGTTTTATGGATTGTCTTAAAACCTTATCAGTAAGAACTCGAGAAGGTAATATTTTATGACGGGCAACTGCTTTCAACCGTCACAGTGTAGGAGCTTTCTATAACAACCCGGAGTGGGGTCTAGATAAGAAGAGAAAAGTCTAAAAAGCAAAAGGTATGTTTCTTGTACCAAGAGTTGCAGTTCGAGTGAGGATTCTGCCGTAAAGGAACCTGTGTGCAACAACTTTTCAGATTCCAGTATGGACGCTGAAGACCAGCCCCCTATTAGCAACTTCTAATTTTACACTGAGAAAGTGAAGGCTGGAGATTATTTCTGGTTTAGCTGAAGAGCAGGAAAGGGAATCCTGCTCACTATATTATCATTATCAAAAAGTAGCAACTGAAGAACTTAAGGTCCACTTTCTGAAAGATACTAGAGTGAGAGACTTTGCGCTAACTGACGAGTTAGATAGTTTCTCGAAGACAGAAGTTGAAATGAATCTGCAACCACTGACAGGTGGAATACCAAGATTAGCGGAACGACTTACTTTTAGTGTTGATCAGTCAATATAGAAATGGAAATTAACGCTCTATAGTTTATTTTAAACCTCACTAAAATTCCTCCTTTTTTATACTGACCATATTCTTTCTTAGTTTTATAGCCGAAAGACAACTTTTAATGTTCCCCTGGCCACTTTTCTGTTTCTTTTGTCAGGTGGGTAAACGTAAGCCAAAGACAGTCAAACCAGTACTGGGGTGGCCCGGGTTCGGGGACTCTTGACCACATGAATAGAGAGTGGTATATGAGTGGGGGGGGGCAGCCCCCCCCCCCCATTCATATACAAAATGGTTTATGCTCGCTTTAAGTTTTATTGTTGCTCCTTACTTTCAGCTGAAGAAGATTGTTTCATTATTTAATCAAACTTTTTTTTTAACGAAATATAAGTAAAGAGCGACTCGGCTCAATAGTAACCGAAACTAAAAAACAGAATTGTGATACCATTAGACGCGTCAAAAGAATCTTGTTTTTATGCTTTTTTCAGGTATATAAGTTTCATCAAGTTTAGTCTTACCCACCAAAAGTTGCGAGCCTGAGAAAATTTGTTTTACTTTCAAAAAAGGGGACACAACCCCTAAAAGTCATAGAATCTTAGTGAAAATCACACCATCAGATTCAGCGTATCAGAAAATACTACTGTTGAAGTTTCAAGCTCCAATCTGCAAAAACGTGAATTTTTTTTTTTTTTTGGCTTTAAGAAAGGTCATGGATGCGTGTTTATTTGTTTTTTTTCCCAGTGGTGATGGTATCGACCCAATGGTCCTAGAATATCGCAGGAGGGCTCATTTGAACGGACATTGAAAGTTCTTGTGCACTTTTAAGTGACCAAAAAATTGGAGGGCTACTAGGCCCCCTCCCACACTAATCTTTTTCCCAAAGTCCCCTGATCAAAATTTTTAGATATCCATTTTGTTCAGAATAGTCGAAAAACCTAAAACTATGTCTTTGAAGATGACTTAATCCCCCACAGTTCCCAGGGGAAGGGCTGCAAGCTGTGAACTTTTCCAATTGTTTACATATAGTGTTTGTTATTGGGAATTATACAGACGTTTTTAGGGGTATGGGGGTCGTTTTTTGGGGTGTTTTTGGTGGTGGGGGTCATTTTTAGGGGTGTTTTTCTGGTGGTGGTCGGGGAAGGGGTTACGTGAGAGGCTCTTTCCATGGAAAAATATTTTATGGGGGAAGGGAATTTTTCAGGAAGTTGGCACCGGATTTCCCATAACTATTTAAAAAAAACAATCAGAAATTCAATTAAAAAAGCAAGTTTTTATTTGTTGTCCCAAATGCATAAGTATTTTTTATATTTGCACGATGGGGACTTAGTAGAATTTTTAATCCTCAAAGACGTTTGGGGTCTCAAAAAAACGATAAAGCATTTTAGGAAAACAGAAAAGTAAAACCTCCAATCTGAAATTTTTGTTTCTAGAGGTGCTAAAATGAAAGCTGAAAACAAATCTTAAACTGTAATACTGGAACCGAAGACCATAATAAATACTGTCTTTAAAAACACAGTAAATGCAGTCGCTTTTGTAAAGATTTCTTAATGCACGAAAGCAAATTTAATCAAAAACAAACAGATAAAATTTTGTTGTATTAAAAATAAATAAAAGATAAGTATGCAAAAAAAGATAGATTAAAATACGGAATTTTTATTAAGGAGGTGCCTAAGAACCTTCAAATAAAGTTTAAACTTCAAAAGTGGAATAACTAAAATTATTAAAATGACTAAAATAACTGACTAAAATAACTGACTTAAATGACTAAAATAACTGACTAAAGTTACTAAAATGACTAAAATAACTGACTAAAATGACTAAAATAACTGACAAAAGTTACTAAAATGACTAAAATAACTGACTAAAATGACTAAAATAACTGACTAAAATGACTAAAATAACTGACTAAAATTACTAAAATGACTAAAATAACCGACCAAAATTACTAAAATGACTAAAATGACCGACAAAAATTACTGAACTGACTAAAATCACTAAATCCTTTCATAACATATTGAATAAACGCAGAGTAACCCTCTCCATTATTGCAGGAATTCTGAAGTCGACAATTGTAGACTCAGTTCATTTTTTAAATACAACTGTTCAACAAGGAGGAATTGCAACGTTGCAATGTAGAATGACGTCAAATTCTAATCCTGGTTATCTTGATTCTATTCTTGCAAAAAAGATCGAAGCTGAGGAAGAACTATTATACGCCAATCAGACTGTTTTGATGTGGGGAAATGAAAAATTCCGCCCCCTGAACCGTATGTAAAATCTTTCGTCTTTTTCTTTCAAGGGATTTTTATTCTATTTTATTCATTTTTATTCTAGTTTATTTAGCTTTATTCACTGTTGGTACCCCCTTGGTATCTCTGTCGGTCGTTCTCTCGGGAGCGTCAAATGTTTGCATACTATGGTCATGCTGTACCCTTGCTTCAGTGTGCTCAGTATTTTTCAATTTCTTTTTGTTCAGCGTGGGGCACTGTAATTTCCCAACTAAAGTTTTTTTTTACTATGGCGATTCCAATGGTATACTTATTAAACAAATTTGATAGTATTTTCAGTCCGTCATTAATTGGGGGCAGGGCAGTTCTTTCCCCAATAAAGTGGAGAAAAAATTTTTATACATTCCTTGCCCCTTGAATATCCAGATATGGACCCCTATTACCCCTCTCCCCTCAGTAAAAATGCTGGGTATTTGCCCCTGATTATGGGCATATGGAGCTAAGAGAGGAAAAGAAATAATAAATGAAACATAAAATAAAAAAAGGGTGAGAAAACGAGGATTTTGTCAGTCAGTGGCAAAAAATGAAGACGAAAAACAAGCAAATATTTCGACAAGGACCTCTGCCAAGTTCTCCTCAGATCGAAACAAAAAGAAAAAGAAAAAAGGACAAAAACCTACAATCTAACCTTTTGGAGTTTAGTCGACAAGATGCGAAACAGACGCTGAATGTAAGACTAAGGCGAAATCAAAAAGGATTTACCAAAGAGATTGAGCAAGAATGTTTTGCCTTGTAATACTTTTTCCTCGCCTGTAATTTCGGTTATTATTAGATATGTAAATAGCTTTTCTTAAGCTTGACTGGGTGCAAATATTAATTGAGTCTTTTAATATTAAATTGTTATAAATTGGGCTTAATTAAATGTCTCCGGTGTCTCTATTTATTGCCAAATTTCTATTTATATATTTTTTTTATCTCAATTACGTCTTTAAAAGATAGCAGTAGGCCATTTACAGTAGATATTAAATTTGCCTCCTCAAAAAGAACAAGTTGTGTTGAATTTTCAACTACTTAAGAGAGTCCTGTCCATGCCCAAACAGAAAGGATATCATCAACGAAACGACACAAGAGAGAATGTTTTGAGTGGAAACTATTCAAAGCAGATTGTTCTATGAAATCCATGTAAAAATTTCCCAAATAAGGAGATAAAACAATGCTCATGGATAGGCCCATGATTTGAAGGAAAAAATTTGTCTCGGAACTTAATACGAAGAGAACTTGTTGCAAAGACGAACAAGCCTCATTATTCTGTCAATTTCTAAAGTTTTTTAATTTGACCAAGCAGAATTTTCCTCTATTTTTCTTTGTAAGGCCTGCTCACATTTATGGACATCGCATGAAGTGTACATAGAAACTACATCAAAACTAGATAAGATAGTTTTTTCTGTTGTATTTTGAAATTTTAACTCCTCAACAATATCTATGGAATTTGGATGTCAGATTTCTGTGTGCTTGAAAGAGGCTTAAAAATGGTGGCCAAGAACTTTCCTACACATGTAGCTGGAGAACCAGAACATGCTACAATAGGACTTATTGGAATATCTTTCTTATGTAGTTTAGGCAGACCATGAAACTTTGGGGCTGAACATCCTTTGGGGTAGAATTTTTTGTACATTTGAGGAGTAATTAGTCTACGGTCTTTTAAAATTCCTATTTCTTTTCCCAACTGCTGTGTGTATTTGTCTGTGGGATCACTTTTTATTTCTTTGCAAGTATTTTTGTCCATTAAAAGGGTATTTGCTTTCATTTCATAATCTGCAGAATTCATAATTACTACTGTGTTTTCATTGCGTGCTCTTGTAATTACTGGGTTTAGATCTTTTTCTAAGTTTTGGAGGATTTTAATTTCTTCTTTTGACTGAGTTGAAAGCGACAAAGATGGCCTATAATCAAGAATACTCTTTACAATTTCACCTCTGAGTAGGTCTGGATTTTCAACCTCCCCATGAGAGCTATAAATAGCAGACACCACGCTCGTTATAATCTCTGATGTATTTACGGTTGTTTGAGCCATTGCAAATTTGGGCCTTTTGAAAGAGTACTTGGCTCCTTGGATGTGAAAATCTAAGAGGATAGATTTTCCAAAGGACGGCCAGGACATAATTTAGCAAGTGAAATCCGTGTTTGTTGAAATTGTTGAAATTCCAGATTTGGGATTTTTCAAGATAAGCAAGTTTTTTCTAAATGGAAAACGTGTCGAAAAGACCTATGTGAGATATGTAAAATTTGGTGAAAATCCCGAACGGATAAAGTCTGATATAATAAAGGTTTGAAATCAAATATCTTATTACTAAGGACGTCTCTTTTGAATCTATGGTCTTTTAAAATATGTGCCACAGTTTTGAAACCCATTCTCTGGATAAACGGGCCTTCAGATTGTGTGCCTAAATGTAGTTTGAAACGTAAAGAAGGTTGAAGAATTCGATGTCTTTTGCAAGTTTCTACAAAATTGAACTGACAAATAAGATTTGTTTGTTTTTTAACACAATTTAAAAAAAAATATAAAACAACATTGGTCCAATGCTCCCCGTAAGCTTGACGTAAATACATTCTAAGCCTACACTGGCTACACATGACATATGAAGCTAAGAGAGGAAAGATAATAATAAATGAAAATGATTTCTTGTTTTAAAATAATTATGCTCTTTTCTCTTCTTGTAGGTAATTGTGGATTAATCTTCAGAGCGTTTTGTAACGTAATTCTAATGGTCTAATTTTTCACTCTTGGGTTTTTAACTGTTGGACGTATTTCATTGTCTTTTTTCCAAAAAAGGAAGCTTACATAAACCTTAACGAAATATATTTATCAGACTCCTTCAACAAAAACCTGCACACCTAGGGAACACGGAGCGAGGAAATTTTTGCCTGAAGTTGAGCTAAAAGATCCCCTCCCTCATCGAAAATCAAATTATGTTGTGAAATGTTTTTTTCTTTCTGTCAAGCTTGTTCCCTCACCTGTCAAAAGTTAGCAGATTTTCCCACCCAAAAAGTGTTCCTACTGCTGTAATAATTTTTTCTTTGCACTTTGAAGCAGACGACGGTCCTTAGATCTGTAGAGCTTCGTTGATAATAAAGATTTTACTAGTGATGCCTATGTTAGAATGTTTATTTCTTTTTAGCCGATGATATTGTAAGGCAAGAAGATGGCTCTTATGTCAAGCAATTAACAATCAAAAATGTACAGGATGAGGACTCTGGCCTTTATCTTTGTTTTGTAATTCGTGTGGATTTTGTGGATGACACTGTTAGTTTCATCTTCAAAGAGGCGTATCTTATTGTTACCCCTTCAGGTAAGCCTAATTAGTGGCAATTTTGGTGACGACCTAGAGACAAATGCCTTTATTATTTGTACTTAATATTGCAGATAGTTTTATGTTATTTTTCTGTAATTTTTCAGCACATAATACTACAGAAATTTTGACTGTCACTTTCTCTGTAGGAATTTCGGAAAAATTTGCAGTAGTGTTTGAATTGACTGGTACTACCATTCAACAGTGTATTTGCGCCAAGACCAATTGAAATAGAATTAATTGGACAGAGAAGGACAACATTTATATATATATATATATATATATATATATATATATATATATATATATATATATATATATATATATATATATATATATATATATATATATATATATATATATATATATATATTTATATATATATATATATATATATATATATATATATATATATATATATATATATATATATATATATATATATATATATTTATATATATATATATATATATATATATATATATATATATATATATATGTATATATATATATTTGTATTTATTATGTATATATATATATATGTATATATATGCTATATATATATTATATATATATATATATGTATATATATATATATATATATATATATATATATATATATATATATATATATATATATTTATATAAAATCGTTACAAAAAGAATATGGTAGAATAAACAACAAAATACACTGAACGAAAAATTACACAATATCATGTAAAAAAGTGTACAAGTAACATTATCAAACAGTGGAAATAATTAATGCTAGATAATTTTTACTTGCCTCAGTATTAATTTTAATATTAATTTTTACTATGTATTATATTTTTACAGTATATAATTATACATACATAAATTTGTAATACATAATAATGCGTACATAAATCCATAAATATGTAATTCATAATTATACATACATAAATTTACAGTGTAATTAAATTATATACAGTATTATTTTTTACAGTATATAATTACACATACATAAATTTGTAATGCGTAATTATACAGACATAAATTATATATAATTAGGCATACATAAATCCATAAATATGTAATACATATTTATACATGCATAAATTTACAGTACAATAAAATTATATACAGTATTAATTTTTACAGTATATAATTTCTACTTTGTATTATATTTTTACAATATACAATTACACATACATAAATTTGTAATACATAATTATACATACATAAATTATACATAATTATACATACATAAATCAATAAATATGTAATATATAATTTACTGTAATTTACACTGTAAACATAAATTTACAGTATAATAAAATTATATACAGTTTGAATTTTTTACAGTATATAATTTTTGCTTTGCAAATAAACAACCTACTCTAAGTTTTTGCACAATTTTCCTATTGCAGGATCAGAGTGGAAAAAGCTTACCAAACTGAAAGCATTAAATCTGTATGAACAAAATATCTTTAATTTTCACAAGCCAATTTATACCCTAGAATGATTGCAAAAGAGGGCAGATTACCTACGTAGTGCCTTACGATTATATCTCCCTTCGTTGCCAACAAACTTGGAGCAGCCAACTTGAATTCTAAGCCTGGAGTCCGAGACCAGTCCCGACTTTAAGGAACACAAGCTATTAGTGATGCTAGTGGTACATCATTTACAAACAAGGGTGATAATGAAATGGTATTTGGATATTCTCTATACTGAAGAAGGTACAAAGTGCTTTGCAACTTCTGGTGGTTCAGTCAGGGTTTTCCCATCAACGGTAATTTTGGTTAGTAGTTCAGATTTCTGGTCGTTGGGTTGTAGCACTGTATAGATCCTCTTCCACACTTTTCTTCCGTCCTTACCAATTTCAACTATTTTTTTTATGAAAGTAGTCGCTTTTGGCGACTCTTTAAATTGGCTGTTTGCACTTCTTTTAAGATTTATAGATTTCCAGGTATTGAGTCTGTAGATCTTGCTTGTTGTTGATGCATCTTGATGGTATTTGGATGCATGTTGATGGTATTTGGATATTCTCTATGCTGAAGAAGGTACAAAGTGCTTCTGCAACTTCTGGTGGTTCAGTCAGGGTTTTCCCATCAACGGTAATTTTGGTTAGTAGTTCAGGTTTCTTGTCGTTGGGTCGTAGCACTTTATTGATCCTCTTCCACACTTTTCTTCCGTCCTTACCAATTTCAACTATTTTTTTTTATGAAAGTAGTCGCTTTTGGCGACTCTTTAAATTGACTGTTTGCACTTCTTGTAAGATTTATAGATTTCCAGGTATTGAGTCCATAGATCTTGCTTGTTGTTGATGCATCTCGGTAAAATTTCAATATCGTTCAATAAAACGATGAAGAAAAAAGCAAAAATTTTATTAATTGGTACTATTTCTTGAGAAGAAAGGCTGAGAACTGTACAACGCGCGCATTTAGAATTATCATAGTCGGAAACTCTTAATCGGGGGTTTACAGGCCTTACTATTTTACCTTGCATTCTAGTATCATTTGAAATTTATTTTGGATATTTAAACAGTCTCATTAGCAAGATTGAAAAATCACCTTTTTGGTCCTCCCCCCCCCCTCTATTCTTTTTTCAGAGGGAAAGTCATTTCCTCTTGAAGTTGGATTGCCTTAATTATATATCTTACATTTGTCTGTAGTTAACAACAAAAATACTCACGAAAGGACTGTATCACGTTCGCCGTTTCTTACGAAGCTCTTTAAATACTTCTACCCAACAAATATTCATAATATCGTTTTTTTTTGTTGAGAACCTCACTAAAGGCTATAATAAGCTTCCCTAATTGGCCTTAGACCAAAAACATAAAAGTGTCGGATAAAACAAAGAAAATTCCAAGATATTTCAGAACGTGTAAATCTGATCAGAATGGCATAGGCTTGCCAATTATTTTGGCGACTTACCTTTTTTTTCCAGATTAATATAATAATAGAAACTACAAGATTTCTATGAATTTGATATGCAGAGTCATTCCTAGAGGGAATGGCAACCGTTTGGCCTGGTCCCGGTTGTCACTGCTGAAGGTGGCGCCGTGGCTGAAGCATTGCCCACTTTGATGAACTTTTGTTTCCTTTGATTCGGCTATGTTTTGCATATATTAGCGTCAGGTGGGGGGGGTGGGGATAGGGGAATGTAATTTTATTTTCCCAGGCACCATCAATCCTAGGAATGGCTTTGTCGACATTTATTTTATCGCCTGAAAATAGAGACTATGACCCTTTCAAAGGACTTGTCTTAGATATTAATGATGAAGGACTGTGCAAAGTCAGCTCTTCCTGGAAATTTCCTCTCAAATTCTCATCCTGGAGTCTACCAACATCATAACATCCCTGAAGGTAGTTGCGCTTCCTTATTTTCTCCTTTACCTTAACCCTGACAATATTAGAGGATAATCTTTAATCTTATCATTCATAACAGTGCTCAATAAATAAAACTTCAAATAGGGATAAAATCCTTTTAATAGACGGTGATGATGGTAACAGTGATAAAAATTCACCAAGATACCCGATATATCGGTCACATATGCAGTAACCGTCATCAGTAGTAAAACTACTGATGACGGTTACTACTCATCAGTAGTAAACAGTTTGACAACTGATGACGGTCACTGCACATGTGACCGAAATATCTGGTATATTTGTGAATTTGTGAAACGGCATTTGACGATCAAAGCTGTTTTTTTTTATATTCGGTTTACATATTAGAAATTTAATTTCTGGTTGTTCTTAAAATATTGCTGGGAATCAGGCTCCCCCTCCAAAGAGCATTCTTTTCCCCCACGAGAAATTCTTCCACGAGAAGATTGTCCCACGTTAGCCGCTTGCCCCCGTCCGCCAGAAAAATCTCTTCCACTTGAAAAATATCCGTATACTTCCTAACCAATATTAATTGTAAACAATGGGCAAAGTTCATATCTTGCAGCCCTTTCCCCGGGGACTCTGGGGCGGTCAAGTCATCCTTAAAGACTTAGTTATTACATTTTTATGATCCTGCTGAATAGAAAAGACAATATCAAAATTTTTATCGGGGAAACTCACTTTTTTGAATGAATAGCACCGAGGTGTCTCCCGTTTTTTTCTAGTAGGGCTAGAGGGTGAGCATAGTGTCATCATTGTGTAATAGTTCATTCGGACGAAAATTAAATTTCCTTGTGCCCTTTTGAAGTGACCAAAACGACTAGAGGGTAACTAGCCTCCTTCCAAAGGCCCCTCCCCCAAAATCATCTGATTAAAAATTTGAGATAGCCCATTTATAACATAGTTCAAACGTCCAATATCTATGTTTTTAGTGATGGTATGTGCCTCTATATTGCATGGGGAAAGGGTTGTAAGCTGTATAGGTATCGGACGTACCGATATCACGCGTATTTGTATGATTGTATTGTTATTTTGTGTATCGGTATCGCAGGTATCTTAGACAGATTTTTAATAGCTCATATAAAAGATACTGCTCATATCTACGTCCTTTCAAAAAATTCCACCATTACCTAAAAAGTAAAAGAGAAAAAAATGACTAAGAAAAATGACACCAAGTCCCACCAGAAGAAAAGAAATACCTTCATACATATTTACGAAGAGCTGGTCAATTTACCCCCCCCCTTAATGCTTAAATATATGGCCAAAACTATATACTATCCACAAATTTCAGACATAGCAGAAAATAAGGAATGTAATGGCATTATTTCATTTGTAGGCTATCATAAAAGGATATATGTAGTGCATATTCTAGTTCAAACTCAAAATTTTAACTTAAAAAGTGCGGTAAGAAGATCAGCGTGAAACAAAAATAACAGATTTTGAAAAAAAAAATAAGGCAGGTCCTTTTAAAAATGTCTTAGAGGGGATATGTTCTGTCCACATTCTAGTTTGAATTTGAAAATTAAATTCAAAATACTCGGCATGTGTAAGGTATTGTAAAAATAAAGCTAATCCCTCTGCCGCCTTACCATAAAAAAAGGAGTTGAAGGAACATCCGACAAAAAAACAAATAAATAAGGATTTAAGTCTGTCACTGACATATCCTACATTTGTTCCTAAAAGGTTGTAACCAGCTTTCACTACCAGCTGTACCTTTCAGCTACCAGCTAAAAGGTAGAACACGCTAGAATTTAAAGAAACGCACACAACAGCATAAAGACGATATCGTCAAAGCTCTAAATTCTAATATTTCTACTAATTCATTTGATTCTGCTTTAGGCAGCGATGTATTTGAAAATCCTAGCCACAACATACTTTTTGATGAATCTGCCCTTATTAGCAAATGACCTAGACATAAAACAGGTAGTCCGAGAAGCAATTGAAATCAGACTTAAGATTAATAATAATATTTCTTTAAATAGGGACTTGGGGAATATACACTAAATGCTCTATACACAAATTTAATTAAAACCGATCTAAAAATATTTTAAAAACCCAATAGACATTAACGCAGGACCGGTCACAAAAAGACCTTTGAGGTTAGATGCCAAAAAGGCTGAATTAGGGATAAGAACGTTTTTTTTAATTATTTTTCTTTCATCTTATTGAATCGCCTAGTTTTACCACACTTTTTATCAGTTCTGGTTGAACTTTGCTGAATTAAGGATGCTGGGACTGTTTTGAAATTTTATATTTATGTGAGTCTTTTCTTTTATATATTTTTGTCTTACTGAGAGTAGAAATGACCCTATTGATCCCACGAGAACACCATATATGGGCATGGAGTCCCTAGGGAGAACACCTGTGCTGTCAGTCCGAACGGGAGTCCATATATGGGCATAGAGTCCCTAGGGAGAACACCTGTGCTGTCAGTCCCGATCCCACACCATGTATGGGCAAGGAATCCCCAGGGAGAATACGTTTCCGAGAAATGTCTCCGGGCGAAGTTTATTAATGTCTTTGATGTATTTCCAAGGAAAATTGTCTTCGGGTGAAATTTATTAATGTCTTTGGAGTTCTTCCAGGAGAATTGTTTCCGGGTGAATTTTGTAAGTGCGCATTAACGGTGGGGAAGAGATATTTTGATCTTAGAGATGAAGAGATTAACGCGGGAAAGGGTTTCTTAGTAATTTCAAATTTGAAAGCGCATGGATGCCAAAAACAAAAGGAACACGCAGAAATTACGTTTAGGGGTTATTTGGGCGAAACCGTTTTAGACATTTTAAGAAATTATTTCGGCGAAACAGTTAGAGACATTTTAAAAGGTGATTTTGGAATATGTTTTAGAAGAGGATTTGAGGGTGAAACACAAGTTCCATTTATATGGAACTTTACACAAGTTCCATTTGAACAGTGTCGTGAGGTTCCCTACCCAAACCCCAAAGGGCTTTGATCCCCCTACCCCAACCCCCAAGGAAGCCCCCATGTCTCCAAAGGTCCCCCGGGCTCCCCAAGGACCACCCGGACCTCCAAAGGCCCCCGGGCACCCAAAGGTCCCCCCGCGCCACAAAGGCCCCAGAGCCCCCCTTTTTTAATATTTTTTAATTTGCGCAGGGTGGGACCCAAAAGGGCCCCACCCTCCAACTTTTTACTCCCCTTCACTAAATTAGGGTTTTGTCATGGTTTACCATGTCACAGTTACATTCTCTTCCTTTTTCAATGTTCATTTTGGATTTCTTTCGTTGAAATGCAAGAGTTGGAATATTTCAGTAGTGTTTTGTCATGGTTTACCTTGCCACAGTTACAATCTCTTGATTTTCAAAGTTCATTGTGGATTTTTGTTTATTGAAATGCAAGAGTTGGATTGTTTCAGTAGTGTTTTGTCATGGTTTACCTTGTCGCAGTTACATTCTTTTGATTTTCAACGTTCATTGCGGATTTCTTTAATTGAAATGCAAGAGTTGGAATATTTCAGTAGTGTTTTGTTGTGGTATATCGTGTGACAGTTACATTCTCTTGATTTTTCAAAGTTCATTTTGATTTTTTTATTCAAATGCAAGAGTTGGATTATTTCAGTAGTGTTTTGTTGTAGTTTACCTTGTCGCAGTTACATTCTCTTGATTTTCAAAGTTCATTTTGAATTTGTTTCATTGAAATGCATGAGTTAGAACATTTCAGTAGTGTTTTGTCGTGGTTTACCTTGTCACAGTTACATTCTCTTGATTTTTCAAAGTTCATTGTGGATTTCTTTCGTTGAAATGCAAGAGTTGGAATATTTCAGTTGTGTTTTGTCGTTGTTTATCGTGTCACAGTTACATTCTCTTGATTTTTCAAAGATCATTTTGGTTTTCTTTCATTGAAATGCAAGAGTTGGAACATTTTAGTAGTGTTTTGTCGTGGTCTACTTTGTCACAGTTACATTCACTTGATTTTTTAAAGTTCATTTTGAATTTCTTTTTTGAAATGCAAGAGTTGGAATATTTCAGTAGTGTTTTGTTGTGGTTTACCTTGTCACAGTTACATTTTCTTGTTTTTTCAAAGTTCATTTTGGATTTATTTAGTTGAAATTCAAGTGTTGGAATATTTGAGTGGTGTCATATATTGGTTTACGTTATCACAGTTACTTTCTATTTATTTATAAAAGTTAATTTTGGAATTTATTTATTTCAAATGAAATAGTTGGAATATTTCAGTAGTGTTTTGTCATGATTTACCTTGTCACAGTTACATTCTCTTAATTTTTCAATGTTAATTTTGAATTTCTATCGTTGAAATCCATGAGTTGGAAATATTTCAGTTGTTTTTTGTTGTGGTTTAGGTTGTCACAGAGTTCATTTTGATTTTCTTTCTTTGAAATGCAAGAGTTGGAATATTTTAGTAGTGTCATATCGTTGTTTACTTTGTCACAATTACATTCTCTAGATTTTTCAAAGTTCATTTTGGAATTTCTTTCGTTGAAATTCAAGAGTTGGAATATTTCAGTAGTGTTTTGTCATGGTTTACCTTATGGCAGTTACATTCTCTTGATTTTCAAATTTCATTGAGGATTTATTTAATTGAAATGCAATAGTTTGTATATTTCAGTAGTGTTTTGTTGTTGTCTAACTTGTCGCAGTTACATTTTCTTGATTTTTTAATGTTGTATTTTGATTTCTTTATTTGAAATTCAAGAGTTGGATTATTTCGGGAGTGTTTTGTCGTGGTTTACCTTATCATAGTTACATTCTCTTGATTTTTCAAAGTTCATTTTGAATTTCTTTCGTTGGAATGCAAGAGTTGGAATATTTCAGTAGTTTTTTGTTGTGGTTTACCTTGTCACAGCTACATTGTCTTGATTTTCAAAGTTCATTGTGAATTTCTTTCATTGAAATGCAAGAGTTGGATTATTTCAGTAGTGTTTTGTCGTGGTTTATCTTGTCATTGTTACATTCTCTTGATTTTCAAAGTTCATAGTGGATTTCTTTCATTGAAATGCAAGAGTTGGAATATTTCAGTAGTGTTTTGTTGTAGTTTACCTTGTCGCAGTTACATTTTCTTGATTTTTCAAAGTTCATTGTTGATTTCATTCTTTGAAATGCAAGAGTTGTAATGTTTCAGTCGTGTTTTGTTGTAGTTTACCTTGTCGCAGTTACATTATCTTGATTTTTCAATGTTCATTTGAATTTCTTTCGTTGAAATGCAAGAGTTAGAACATTTCAGTAGTATTTTGTCGTGGTTTACCTTGTCACAGGTACATTCTCTTGATTTTTCAAAGTCCATTTTGAATTTCTATCATTGAAATACTTAAGTTGGAACATTTCAGTAGTGTTTTGTCGTGGTTTACCTTGTCACAGTTACATTCTCTTGATTTTTCAAAGTTCATTTTGAATTTATTTCATTGAAATGCAAGAGTTGGAATATTTCAGCAGCGTTTTGTTGTGGTTTATCGTGTCACAGGTACATTCTCTTGATTTTTCAAAGTTCATTTTGAATTTCTTTCGTTGAAAAACAAGAGTTGGATTATTTCAGTAGTGTTTTATCGTGGTTAACCTTGTCACAGCTACATTCTTTTGATTTTTCAAAGTTCATTTTGGATTTCTTTCATTGAAATGCAAGAGTTGGAGTATTTTAGTAGTGTTTTATCGTGGTTTACCTTGTCACAGTTACATTCTCTTTATTTTTCAAAGTTCATTTTGAATTTCTTTCGTTGAAATGCAAGATTTGGAATGTTTCAGTTGTGTTTTGTTGTGGTTTACCTTGTCACAGTTACATTCTCTTAATATTTCAAAGTTCATTTTGGATTTCTTTCATTGGAATGCAAGAGTTGTAATATTTCAATAGTGTTTTGTTGTGGTTTACGTTAACACAGTTACATTCTCTTAATTTTTTAAAGTTCATTTTGGATTTCTTTCGTGAAGTGTAAGAGTTGGAATATTTCAGTAGTGTTTTGCCATGGTTTGCTTTGTCACAGTAACATTCTCTTGATTTTTCAAAGTTCATTTTGAATTTCTTTCGTTGAAAAACAAGAGTTGGATTATTTCAGTAGTGTTTTGGCGTGGTTTACTTTGTCACAGTAACATTCTCTTTATTTTTCAAAGTTCATTTTGGATTTCTATCATTGAAATGCAAGAGTTTGAATATTTCAGTAGTGTTTTGTCGTGGTATACTTTGTCACAGTTACATTCTCTTTATTTTTCAAAGTTCATTTTGGATTTCTGTCATTGAAATGCAAGAGATGGATTATTTCAGTAGTCTTTTGTTGTGGTTTACCTTATCACAGTTACATTTTCTTGATTTTTCAAAGTTCATTGTGGATTTCTTTCATTGAAATGCAAGAGTTGGAATATTCCAGTAGTGTTTTGTTGTGGTTTACCTTGTCACAGTTACATTCTCTTTGTTTTTTCAAAGTTCATTTGAATTTCTTTTATTGAAATGCAAAAGTTGGAATATTTCAGTAGTGTTTTGTCGTGGTTTACCTTGTCACAGTTACATTTTCATGATTTTTCGAAGTTGATTTTGTATTTCTTTCGTTGAAATGCAAGAGTTGGAATATTTTAGTAGTGTTTTTTCATGGCTTACCTTGTCTCAATTACATTTTCTTGGTTTTTCAAAGTTCATTTGGATTTCTTTCGTTGAAATGCAAGAGCTGGAATATTTCAGCAGTGTTTTGTCGTGGTTCACCTTAACACAGTTACATTTTCTTGATTGTTCAAAGTTCATTGTGGATTTTTTTCATTGAAATGCAAGAGTTGGAATATTTCAGTAGTGTTTTTTTGTGGTTTACATTGTCACAGTTACTTTCTCTTTATTTTTCAAAGTTAGTTTTGAATTTCTTACATTGAAATGCAAGAGTGGGAATATTTCACTAGTGTTTTGTAGTGGTTTACCTTGTCACAGTTACATTTTCATGATTTTTCAAAGTTGATTTTGAATTTCTTTCATTGAAATTAAAGAGTTGGAATATTTTAGTAGTGTTTTTTCATGGCTTACCTTGTCGCAATTACATTTTCTTGGTTTTTCAAAGTTCATTTTGGATTTCTTTCGTGAAATGCCAGAGTTGGAATATTTCAGTGGTGTTTTTCCGTGGTTTACTTTGTCACAGCTACATTCTCTTGATTTTTCAAAGTTTGTTTTGGTTTTCTTTCGTTGAAATGCAAGAGTTGGAGTATTTTAGTAGTGTTTTGTCGTGGTTTACCTTGTCACAGTTACATTCTCTTTATTTTTCAAAGTTCATTTTGAATTTGTTTCGTTGAAATGCAAGATTTGGAATGTTTCAGTTGTGTTTTGTTGTGGTTTGCCTTGTCACAGTTACATTTTCTTAATATTTCAAAGTTCATTTTCAATTTATTTCATTGGAATGCAAGAGTTGAAATATTTCAGTAGTGTTTTGTTGTGGTTTACGTTAACACAGTTACATTCTCTTAATTTTTTAAAGTTCATTTTGGATTTCTTTCATGAAGTGTAAGAGTTGGAATATTTCAGTAGTGTTTTGCCGTGGTTTACTTTGTCAAAGTTACATTCTCTTGATTTTTCAAAGTTCAGTTTGAATTTCTTTCATTGAAATGCAAGAGTTGGAATATTTCAGTAGTGTTTTGTCATGGTTTACCTTGTCACAGTTACATTCTCTTAATTTTTCAAAGTTCATTTTGAATTTCTTTCGTTGAAATGAAAGAGTTTGAATATTTCATTAGTGTTTTGTAGTTGTTTACCTTGTCACAGTTACATTCTCTTTATTTTTAAAAGTTCATTTTGCATTTCTATCATTTAAATGCAAGAGTTGGAATATTTCAGTAGTGTTTTTTCTTCGTTTACCTTGTCAAAGTTACATTTTCTTTATTTTTCAAAGTTAATTTTGGATTTCTTTCGTGAAATGCAAGAGTTGGATTATTTCAGTAGTTTTATCGTGGTTTACCTTGTCACAGCTACATTCTCTTGATTTTTCAAAGTTCATTTTGGATTTCTTTCGTTGAAATGCAAGAGTTGGAATAATTCAGTAGTGTTTTGTAGTGGTTTACCCTGTGACACTTTCAGTCTCTTGATTTTTTCAAAGTTCATTTGAATTTCTTTCATTGAAATGCAAGAGTTGGATTATTTCAGCAGTGTTTTGTCGTGGTTTAACCTGTCACAGTTACATTCTCTTGATTTTTCAAAGTTCATTTTGGATTTCTATCGTTGAAATGTAAGGGTTGGAATATTATAGTAGTGTTTTGACATGATTTACCTTGTCACAGTTACATTCTCTTAATTTTTCTAAGTTTATTTTTAATATCTATACTTGAAATGCAAGAGCTGGAATATTTCAGTAGTGTTTTGTTGTGGTTTACCTTGTCACAGTTACATTTTAATGATTTTTCAAAGTTCTTTTTTGATTTTTTTTCATTGAAATGAAAAAGCTGGAATATTTCAGTAGTGTTTTGTTGTGTTTTACATTCACACATTTACATTCTTTAGATTTTCAAAGTTTATTTTGAATTTCTTTCGTAGAAATGTAAGAGTTGGAATATTTCAGTGGTGTTTTGTCGTGGTTTACCTTGTCACTGTTACATTCTCTTGATTTTTCAAAGTTCATTTTGAATTTTTTCGTTGAAATGCAAGAGTTGGAATATTTCAGTTGTGTTCTGTCGTGGTTTACCTTGTCACAGTTACATTCTCTTGATTTTTCAAAGTTCATTTTGAATTTCACTCATTGAAATGCAAGAGTTGGAATACTTCAGTGGTGTTTTGTCGTGGTTTACCTTGTCACAGTTACATTCTCTTGGTTTTTCAAAGTTCTTTGTGGAGTTCTTTCATTGAAATGCAAGAGTTGGAATATTTCAGTAGTGTTTTGTTGTAGTTTACCTTGTCGCAGTTACATTTTCTTGATTTTTCAAAGTTCATTGTGTATTTCATTCGTTGAAATGCAAGAGTTTGAATGTTTCAGTAGTGTTTTGTTGTAGTTTAACTTGTCTCAGTTACATTATCTTGATTTTTCAATGTTCATTTGAATTTCTTTCATTGAAATGAAAGAGTTGGAAAATTTCAGTAGTGTTTTGTCGTGGTTTACCTTGTCGCAGTTACATTTTCTTGATTTTTCAAAGTTCATTTTGAATTTCTTTCATTGAAATGCATGAGTTGGAACATTTCAGTAGTGTTTTGTCGTGGTTTAACTTGTCACAGTTACATTCTCGTGATTTTACAAAGTTCATTTTGAGTTTATTTCATTGAAATGCAAGAGTTGGAATATTTCAGTAGTATTTTGTTGTGTTTTACCTTGTCACAGTTACATTCGCTTGATTTTTCAAAGTTCATTTTGAATTTCTTTCGTTGAAAAACAAGAGTTGGATTTTTTCAGTAGTTTTTTATCGTGGTTTACCTTGTCATAGCTACATTCTCTTGATTTTTCAAAGTTCATTTTGGATTTCTCTCATTGAAATGAAAGAGTTGGAATATTTCAGTAGTGTTTTGTCGTGGTTTAACTTGTCACAGTTACATTCTCTTGATTTCTCAAATTTCATTTTGGATTTCTGTCGTGAAATGAAATAGTTGGAATATTTCAGTTGTGTTTTGTCGTGGTTTACCTTGTCACAGTAACATTCTCTTGATTTTTCAAAGTTCATTTTGGATTTCTTTCATTGCAATGCAAGAGTTGGAATATTTCAGTGAAATATGAAAAATCAAGAGAAAGTAACTGTGATAAAGTAAACCACGATATGACACCACTCAAATATTCCAACTCTTGCATTTCAACTAAAGAAATTCAAAATGAACTTTGAAAAATCAAGAAAATTTAACTGTGACAAGGTAAACCACAACAAAACCCTGCTAAAATATTCCAACTCTTGCATTTCAATGAAAGAAATTCAAATGAACTTTGAAAAATCAAGAGAATATAACTGTGACAAGGTAAAGCACAACAAAACACTACTGAAATATTCCAAATCTTTCATTTCAACGAAAGAAATCCAAATGAACTATGAAAAATCAAGAGAATGTAACTGTGACAAGGTAAACCACAGCAAAGCACATATCAACGAAAGAAATCCACAATGAACTTTGAAAAATCAAGGGAATGTAACTGTGACAAAGTAAACCACGACAAAACACTACTGAAATATTCCAACTCTTGCATTTCAACGAAAGAAATCCAAAATGAACTTTGAAAAATTAAGAGAATGTAACTGTGACAAAGTAAACCACGGCAAAACACTACTAAAATATTCCAACTCTTGCATTTCATGAAAGAAATCCAAAATGAACTTTGAAAAATAAAGAGAATGTAACTGACAAGGTAAACCACGACAAAATACTACTGAAATATTCCAACTCTTGCATTTCAACGAAAGAAAACCAAAATGAACTTTGAAAAATCAAGAGAATGTAACTGTGTTAAGGTAAACCACAAAAAAACACTACTGAAATATACCAACTCTTGCATTTCAACGAAAGAAATTCAAAATGAACTTTGAAAAATCAAGAAAATGTAACTGCGACAAGGTAAACTACAACAAAACACTACTGAAATATTCCAAATATTGCATTTCAATGAAAGGAGTCCGCAATGAACGTTGAAAATTAAGAGAATGTAAGTGCGACAAGGTAAACCATGACAAAACACTACTGAAATATTCCAACTCTTGCATTTCAATGAAAGAAATTCCAAAATGAACTTTTAAAAATCAAGAGAATGTATTTGTGACAAAGTAAACCACGATATGACACTACTAAAATATTCAAACTCTTGCATTTCAACGAAAGAAAACCAAAATGAACTTGGAAAAATCAAGAGAATGTAACTGTGACAAGCTAAACCACAACAAAACACTACTGAAATATTCCAACTCATGCATTTCAACGATAGAAATTCAAAATGAACATATAAAAATTAAGAGAATATATCTGTGACAAGGTAAATCATGACAACACTACTGAAATATTCCAACTCTTGCATTTCAACGAAAGAAATTCCAAAATGAACTTTGAAAAATCAAGAGAATGTAACTATGACGTAGTAAACCACGATATGACACTACTAAAATATTCCAACTCTTGCATTTCAATGAAAGAAATTCAAAATGAACTTTGAAAAATCAAGATAATGTAACTGTGACAAGGTAAACCACAACAAAACACCACTGAAATATTCCAACTCTTGCATTTCACGAAAGAAATTCAAAATGAACTTTAAAAAATCAAGAGAATGTAATTGTGACAAAGTTGACTACGACAAAACACTACTAAAATGTTCCAACTCTTCATTTCAATAAAAGAAAACCAAAATGATCTTTGAAAAATCAAGATAATGTAACTCTGACAAGGTAAACCACGACAAAACACTACTGAAATAATCCAACTCTTGCATTTCAACGAAAAAATCCAAAATGAACTTTGAAAAATCAAGAGAATGTAACTGTGACACGATAAACCACGACAAAACACTACTGAAATATTCCAAATCTTGTATTTCAACGGAAGAAATCCACAGTGAACTTAGAAAAATCACTAGAATGTATCTGCGACAAGGTAAACCACAGTAAAACACTACTGAAATGTTCCAACTCATCCATTTCAATGAAAGAAATTCAAAATAAACTTTGAAAATAAAGAGAATATAACTGCGACAAGGTAAACTACAACAAAACACTACTGAAATAATCCAACTCTTGCATTTGAACAAAAGAAATTCAAAATGAACTTTGAAAAATCAAGAGAATGTAACTGTGACACGATAAACCACAACAAAACACTACTAAAATATTCCAACTCTTGCATTTCAATGAAAGAAATCCGCAATGAACGTTGAAAATCAAGAGAATGTAACTGCGACAAGGTAAACTATGACAAAACACTACTGAAATAATCCAACTATTGCATTTCAATGAAGAAACCCGCAATGAACTTTGAAAATTAAGAGATTTTAACTCTGACAAGGTCAACCACGACAAAACACTACTGAAATATTCCAACTCTTGCATTTCAACGAAAGAAATCCAAAATGAACTTTTAAAAATCAAGAGAATATAACTGTGACATGGTAAACCATGACAAAACACTAATGTTGTGAGGGGGAGTCAAAAGTTGGGGGATGGGGCCCTTTTGTGTCCCAAAATGCGCAAATTAAAAAATATTAAAAAACGAGGGCTCAGCGGCCTTTGTGGTGCCGGGGGACCTTTGGAGACCTGGGGGCTTCCTTCGGGGTTGGGGCAGGGAGATCGGAGCCCTTTGGGGTTGGGGTAGGGGACCTTACGACACTGTTCAAATGGGACTTGTGCATTATAACGACCATAGAGTTTCACCCTCAAATCCTCTTCTAAAACATCTTCTAAAATCATCTTTTAAAATGTCTCTAACTGTTTCGCCGAAATAATTCCCTAAAATGTCTAAAACGGTTTCGCCCAAATAACCCCTAAACGTAATTTCTGCGTGTTCCTTTTGTTTTTGGTATCCCTGCGCTGTCACATTTTGAAATTACTAAGAAACACTTTCCCGCGTTAATCTCTTCATCTCTAAGATCAAAATATCTCTTCCCCACCGTTAATGCGCATTTGCAAACTTCACCCGGAAACAATTCTCCTGGAAGAACTCCAAAGACATTAATAAATTTCACCCGAAGACAATTCTCCTTGGAAATACATCAAAGACATTAATAAACTTCGCTCGGAGACATTTCTCGGAAACTTATTCTCCCTGGGGATTCCTTGCCCATACATGGTGTGGGATCGGGACTGACTGCACAGGTGTTCTCCCTAGGGACTCTATGCCCATATATGGACTCCCGTTCGGACTGACAGCACAGGTGTTCTCCCTAGGGACTCCATGCCCATATATGGTGTTCTCGTGGGATCAATAGGGTCATTTCTACTACTGAGGGCCGAAATATTCATTCAAATTATCTTCACTGTCTTGTAAAAAGATTTCCCTGTTGTTCTTTGTGTTTTTGTTGTTTGTTATGGAAAGGCAGTGTGGTCTTCGTCGCTATTTTCAGTGACATATCGATTATAACTAATGCCATATTTGCCAATTTTGTAGAGCTAAAAATCCATAGAGTAAAACTTACACACAGATGCCCCTTTTTATAATAAAACAAGGGCCCGCTTTCGTCAAATGATGTTTCTAAAAAAATAGTTTCCCTCAATCCTTTTAATATAGCTAATCCTTTTAGTTTAGTATAGCGTCGCTGTTTAAACTTTTCACGGAGTGTGGCTAATACTCATTCATTTGACTCGGCAAGACAAGCCTCTCTTCATGAATGCTCGTAGGTAACTGAACAAGGTCTCTGATCTATCTGGACAAGGTCTCGCTTCGGCAATTCTGTATTTTTGGGAAAGCCATTGGCTGAACTCAAACAGGATGGTTAGATAGGGGTATGATGGTGGAGCAGTGATAAACGGCCATCTAAGGGTTTTTTAGGCCAATATGTGCCAACAGCATCCAAAGGCACTTTATGTTCACTGTAGCACACATAGTCTCAACCTTGTCATTTCGTCTGTCCGCCCTATTCCTACTTTTAAACATCTTCTAAAATCATCTTTTAAAATGTCTCTAACTGTTTCGCCGAAATAATTCCCTAAAATGTCTAAAACGGTTTCGCTCAAATAACCCCTAAACGTAATTTCTGCGTGTTCCTTTTGTTTTTGGCATCCCTGCGCTGTCATATTTGAAATTACTAAGAAACCCTTTCCCGCGTTAATCTCTTCATCTCTAAGATCAAAATACCTCTTCCCCACCGTTAATGCGCATTTGCAAACTTCACCCGGAAACAATTCTCCTGGAAGAACTCCAAAGACATTAATAAATTTCACCCGAAGACAATTTTCCTTGGAAATTCATCAAAGACATTAATAAACTTCGCCCGGAGACATTTCTCGGAAACGTATTCTCCCTGGGGATTCCTTGCCCATACATGGTGTGGGATCGGGACTGACAGCTCAGGTGTTCTCCCTAGGGACTCTATGCCCATATATGGACTCCCGTTCGGACTGACAGCACAGGTGTTCTCCCTAGGGATTCTATGCCCATATATGGTGTTATCGTGGGAACGATAGGGTCATTTCTACTACTGAGGGCCGAAATATTCATTCAAATTATCTTCACTGTCTTGTAAAAAGATTTCCCTGTTGTTCTTTGTGTTTTTGTTGTTTGTTATGGAAAGGCAGTGTGGTCTTCGTTGCCATTTTCAGTGACATATCGATTATAACTAATGCCACTTTGCCAATTTTGTAGAGCTAAAAATCCATAGAGTAAAACTTACACACAGATGCCCCTTTTTGTAATAAAACAAGGGCCCGCTTTCGTCAAATGCTGTTTCTAAAAAAAATAGTTTCCCTCAATCCTTTTAATATAGCTAATCCTTTTAGTTTAGTATAGAGTCACTGTTTAACCTTTTCACGGAGTGTGCCTAATACTCATTCATTTGACTCGGCAAGACAAGCCTCTCTTCATGAATGCTCGTTGGTAACTGAACAAGGTCTTAGATCTATCTGGACAAGGTCTCGCTTCGGCAATTCTGTATTTTTGGGAAAGCCATCGGCTGAACTCAAACAGGATGGTTAGATAGGGGTATGATGGTGGAGCAGTGATAAGTGGCCATCCAAGGGGTTTTTAGACCACTATGTGCCAACAACATCCAAAGGCACTTTATGTTCACTGTAGCACACATAGTCTCAATCTTGTCATTTTGTCTGTCCGCCCTATTCCTACTTTTAAGCATTACCTCGGAACCTTATCACAAATCCGTGATCTTTGCGGTATTTTGCCACTCAGAATCCAAAATCTGAAAGAAAGGATTTGCAATCTCTTGCCAGATTTGCAAAAACAGAAGATGGGTCGAGTGCCAGGATTCAGTTATGTGTTTTTTTAGTTCTACTAGCCAATTCTGCGTTCTTTTGAAGCTTTTGAGGAGAGCAGTGACACAGAAACATATGCGAAAGCGTTGCAAATGCTGTACGTCATGAACCAGTCATAGTTGTGGAGGAACTGGCTCCCTTTACTCACCCTAAAAGTTCAACCATGGATTCCTCTTTAAATTTTTTTTTCTTTTCTTTTTATGTGTGCTTATATTTTTTTTTAATTTCATAGGTCTCCCTTCGAAAATACTGATTGCCATTATAGTAATTGTTTTTTTTATTATATGGCGGTTAGTAAAAAAGATATTCAGGAATTAAGTATACCATGTTAATTAGCTCATAGTTTCTTACCAGCTAAACCATTTCTACCAAATAAAAATATCCATAAAAACATTATAGTCATTTCATTTTAGTTGCTTCAGAATAACAACAGCTTTTGTAATGTAATATATTTTTTTTAAGCAAAGAATGCAATTTCCGAGAAATCATTTCAGAGAAGACGAAGCTAAGAACAACTGCTTTTAATTTCATTAATTCTCTTCAGCAATATTGATTATATAGTGATTTATTTTTTATTTGTCTTAAATTTTTTAAAAAAAAAACAAAAAAATATTTATTAAAAAACAAAAAAAGCCGAACCAGTATACAGACATTAACGGCTTGTGGGTTGGGGGAGGGATTAATAGCCTTGTTTAATTATAATAACTCTTTTTTATTGGTATTTTGTTCGTTTCTAGATTTAATTATTCATATATATTAGTACTTGTTATGGTTGCCTGTTTTTTTTTTGGGGGGGGGGCATTTATTATTTTAATAGTATTGTATGGCCATTTTTAGTTTGAATTGCTCCAGGAACCTATTGTTGTTAGTTTTAAGTATGATTTGGCTCTTTAATTTTATTAGCGCTTGAAATTTTTCTTCCGTTCGAATGATTCCTGTTCAATTCCAAAAACAATTGATTTGTGCGATCATGTCTGAGAGTAAAAAAAAAGAAGAAAAAAATAAAGAGAAAAAAAGAAGAAAAAGGTTTTGTCCTTGTATGGTATACCGGACAAATATATTAAAGTGATTAGTGCTATGTACGAGAATAACACTGCTGCGGTTAAGGTAGGAAATGAGGTTAGCAGCTGGTTTTGTATTAAATCAGTAATTAAGCAGGATTTTGTTCTATTCCACTTTATATGGATTATTTTGATGGACTTTGTTTTAAGAAGCACAGGAAAGGCAATGGGAGACCACAGAATCAAATCTGGAGGAAAAGCTCTCCTGTACTTGGATTATGATGATGATTTAAGCATCCTAGATGAAAGTGTGAGCAAAATGAATGAAGTTTTTGAGGTTTTGAGAGTTCAGGGTGCTAGAGTATGTTTGAAAATCAATGTTAAAAAGACTAAGTCAGTAAGGCTAGGAATAAGTGAAGCTGGAAAGGTAAAGTTGAGTAATGAAAAGATTGATCAGGTGGACAGCTTCACTTACCTTGGTAGTATTATTAGTAAATATGGTTGGAGCAGTGAACTTGTCCAAAGTAGAATAGCCGAGGCTCAGGGTGTTTTTTTTTCACAGTAAAAAAAAGTTTTGAAAAATAGGAAGATAAGTCTGCCAACCAAGATTAGAATATTAGAAGCTACAGTGATGACAGTGGTCAAATATGGCTTTGAAGCATAGGCGCTTCGAAAAGCGGATGAAGATTTGCTAGACGTTTTTCTGAGAAATTGCTTAAGGATTGTTCTGGGTACCCGGCTGACTGACCGTACCGTATTTCAAACAATAGGCTATATGCAAAATGTGGTTCAATACCGCTCTCTATGGCTATAATGAAGGAGAGGTTGAGGTGGCTAGGACACGTTGTGCGGATGAAGGGTGACAGACTGCAAAAGATTGTTCTTTTCGGCCAACCGTCTAGGGCTAAACAGAAAGCAGGTCGTCCTCGTCTGGGGTGGGAGGACGTCATAAAGAAAGATTTAAAGGAAATGGGAACTTCATGGGCGGGCGCAAAAAGGGAGGCTTTGAATAGAGTGGGATGGAGGAGGAGCGTGCGTAGCTGTGTCGGCCTCAGGTGGCTAGGTGCTACGGTGAGTTGTTAGTAGTAGTAGTAGTACTTCTCGTGTCTGTCCTACGCTCCCACTGTCTGATACTGGAGGATATTTTTAATATCACTCAATATAAACAGTATGTTCTTTTTCTCCTAGTCGTAACTACAGCAACACCAGCACTAGCACAGAGTACCAGCACAACCACGAAAACTAAGACGACTGTACCGAGTGTGACAACGACCCCTACTACCACAAAAGTGCCAAGTAAGTCATGGAATCAGATTTTCAGATTTAGAATCATTTTTTTCGGTAGAGCACAATAAGTGTTTATAACCAGGTGAAATAGCGTAATTTTTGCTAGATTGATTAAGAGATATTAATGTATTGTGTTTTTATCCTATCCTTTTAAACAAAAGTTCACAGTTGAAGTATTCTTATTTTATTAGAAGGATAGATTTATGTCTCATAGGATTGAAACGAAAACCTAAACCTCGTATTGAAAACGATAGTTATAAATTAATTTGCGATGTTTAAATTATAACTGCATCCAAATTATAATTAAATTCTCAAAAAAAGGAAATGTTTCATACCTGAATAAATTACAACATCCCCTACATTTTTCTAAAGAAAATTGATTCTACTATATCAGGAGAATTATTAGTAACATAATTTATTTGTAAAGTGCAAATTACATTCTGGTATTTAGCAGGTGCAAGAGACGTTTCAGTAGTGGTTCCATACTCTTTGTAGTAATTGTAGTAGAAGTAATAGTAGACGGAGTATTTGTAGTAGTAATAATAGTAGTGGTAGCAGTAGTACTAGTAGTAGCAGTAGCGTGTGCATATTACCTTTTAGCGAATTAAACGTTCCCTACATCACACCCTAAAGGTTTTAACTTAATAGCTTAATCCGTTCCTGATATACGTTCTATTGACAATCTGCAAAGACAGTATTGTGCTTTGAATTAGTTCACCATTACCGGAAGTTTTCACCTTAATACCCTTGACCAAAAATCAACAAATGTGGCCACCCTCACAATAACTAATACTATAAGTAAACAATGGGCAAATTTCAAAACTTGTAGTACTTTTCTGTGGGGCTGCCGGGGTCATATAATCCGCAGAGGCACAGCTATTGGACTTTTTATCCAAGTTCAACAAAATAGCTTTCTAAAAATTTTTACTGGATGCCTTTGGGAGAAAGGGGTGTAAGAAGGAGGGTGGCTACCCTCCAATCACTTTTAAATCTCAAAACTGGTACAAGAATTTTCAATATCCAATTGAATTGGCCCCTTCCATAATTTCAATGCTAACTTCTTCCATACGAAGTGCCATGGTAAAAGAATAACGCTTTGAGTCCACTTCGCTCTTTACTTTGAAAAGTGTTGTTTATTTCTCCTAGTCCAGGAGCGCAAAATTTGAATTTGATCTTTTTTCTTAAAATTAAAAGGAGGCAAGCTTTCCAGAATGGAAAACAGTTGGGGAGTTGCAAGTGTACAAGAGAATTAAATCGAACAGTTCAAGGTAACAAGGTCCAAGCAAAAAATGATCTGTACCAGTAGCAACCGAAACTCTAAGGAACAGAAGCTTGGAAACAACATATCATAGGCAGGTCAATAGAGCTGCATAAGTAAATAGAAAGTGGGCACAATATGCTTTTGGTGATGTAGTAACCCTTCTTAGTCCCTTGGGAAAGGGCTGTAAGTTACACAGGTACTTGTGCATTTTACCGCTAAAACTCAAGAAGTGAAGTTAGGTTAATCTTAATGAAATTAATTAAAAATATTTTCCGCAAAATAAGTTTTTCAAAGAAAAGTAAAGAACTCCATTAAACCAAATAGAGCAAAAATAGAATCAAATAATCTACCAAGCGTGAAACTACCACAAATCAGCATCGATAAATAAACGAAACCCAAAACGAACAGAAATTACAATAAATAACCGAGTCAAACTCAATATGAGCAGAAATTAACATGAGTTGGGCTCAAAACCCATATGCCTTTCCAAGGCCAAAACATAATTTGCACTTTACTGAAAAAAAATATGAATGGTTTTAATTTATAACTTTAATAAATCAAATTTTTTTTTTTTTTTTTTTTTTTTTTTTTTTTTTTTTTTTTAAGGCAATCACGTAAAGTATGAATTTTATTTAGAAATTTAAAGTTTATGGGTAATTTGTTAGAATTTTTAAACCCTTCTTCCTAAATAAGTATTGTGTTGTTTAAGTATATAATTTACTGTTTGTTGAGGTTATTGTAAGGGAAGAATGGTTCAAATTGTATTTATTTTATTTTAGTTTTTTTTTATTATATATTTTTTTTAATGGAAGCTTGAATGGGTAATATAAAATTGGGAATGTAGTTGAAGCCAAAATAACTGACTAAAATGACTAAAATAAGTGACTAAAATGACTAAACTAACTGACTAAAATAACCGACTTAAATTACTAAAATAACTGACAAAAATACCTAAAATAACTGACATAAATGACTAAAATAACTGACTAAAATTACTTAAATTACTAAAGTAACTTACTAAAATTACTAAAATAACCGACTAAAATTAATAAAATGACTAAAATAACCGACTAAAGTGACTGAAATAACTGACTAAAATGACTAAAATAGCTGACTAAAATAACTGACTAAAATGACGAAAATGACTTAAAATAACTGACTAAAATTACTAACTGACTAAAATGACTATAATAACTGACTGAAATAACTGACTAAAATAATATACTAAAATTACTAAAATGACTGAAATAACTGACTAAAATGACTAAAATAACTGACAAAAATGACTAAAATAACTGACTTAAATGACTAAAATAACTGACTAAAATTACTAAAATGACTAAAATAACTGACTAAAATTACTAAAATAACCGACTAAAATTACTAAAATGACTAAAATAACTGACAAAAATTACTTAACTGACTAAAATCACTAAATCCTTTCATAATATATTGAATAAACGCAGAGTAACCTCTCCATTATTGCAGGAATTCTGAAGTCGACAACTGTAGACTCACTTCATTTTCTAAACAGAACTGTTCAACAAGGAGCAATTGCAACGTTGCAATGTAGATTGACTTCAGATGTACAAGATGTACTACATTTTTCATTGTTCAAAAAGTTCGATGCTAAGAAAAAACTATTATATGCCAATGGTCAAATATTTTGGAGAAATGAAGAATTCCGAGTCCTGAAATGTATGTAAAATCTTTCGTCTTTTCTTCTTTCAAGGGATTTTCATTCTATTTTATTCTAGTTTTTTTAGCTTTTATTCACTGTTGGTACCCCCTTGGTATCTCTGTCGGTCGGTCACTCGGGAGCGTCAAATGTTTGCATACTATGGTCATGCTGTACCCTTGCTTCAGTGTGCTCAGTGTTTTTCAATTTCTTTTTGTTCAGCGAGGGGCACTGTAATTTTCCAACTAAGGTTTTTTTTTACTATGGCGATTCCAATGGTATACTTATTAAACCAATTTGATAGAATTTTCAATCCGTTATTAATTGGGGGTGGGGCAGTTGATCCCCCAATAATGTGGAGAAAAAATTATTTTTCTCAAAATTATTTTCCCATGTCCCTTGAATATCCAGATATGGACCCCTATTACCCCTCTCCCCTCAGTAAAAATGCTTGTTATTTGCCCCTGATTATGGGCATATGAAGCTAAGAGAGGAAAAGAAATAATAAATGAAACATAAAATAAAAAAGGGTGAGAAAACGAGGATTTTGTCAGCCAGTGGCAAAACATGAAGACGAAAAACAAGCAAATATTCCGACAAGGACCTCCGCCAAGTCGTCCTCAGTGCTAAACAAAAATAAAAAGAAAAAATAAAAAAAGGACAAAAATCTAAAATCTAACCTTTTGGAGTTTAGTCGACAAGATGTGAAACAGACGCTGAATGAAAGACTAAGGCGAAATCAAAAAGGATTTACCAAAAAGATTGAGCAAGAATGTGTTGCCTTGTAATACTTTTTGCTCGCCTGCAATTTCGGTTATTATTAGATATGTAAATAGCTTTTCTTATGCTTGACTGGGTGCAAATATTAATTGAGTCTTTTAATATTAAATTTTTATAAATTGGGCTTAATTAAATGTCTCCGGTGTCTCTATTTTTTGACAAATTTATATTTTTATATTTTTTTATCTCAATTACATCTTTTTA
>NC_142808.1:36257562-36288555 GCF_049724085.1 Artemia sp. Qi Xiang Cuo
ATCCAGAATAGGGTAAATAGCTTGAGTTGAGTCTTTAATTATAATGCGCTCTACCTTCAAACTGAAAAGTTTGTCATAGTGTCTATGACTACTTTCTAGAAGCAAGTGAATTTATGTCCCTCAAATAAGCTCTCTTACATCGTTTTTTCTATTATTCAATAGAAACTACAGATCTAAAGGTAAAGAGACCGGTTCATTTCTTTAAAGGAAGGCAAGCCAAGAGCTGAGTAATAGAGGAAGATCTTCCTTTACCTTTTCAATTTAGCTAAATACAATCCTTATAGAGACGTAATTCTGGAAAATTCCTATTCTCCCTGACTATCTCAAATTAATGCGGAACAGATACTTTAAAGCTCAAGTTTTAGAAACAAGAGAAGTAAAAAAAGTACATTAAATATCTTTTAATACCTGAAGCGGTTAATATAGGAATAAAAAATGTAATTTCTTAATAAAAGTGCAAATTATGTTCTGGTTTTCAAAGGGGAGTACAAATTTTATTTGTACTTAAAGAGTCACAAATTTTATAAGAAATTAAATGAGTAAAACAGATCAATCAAGTCATAAACAATTTCAAAAATTTGTTAAATAAATATTTAGATTCTAAGGATTTTTTAATATAATATAAAGGAATTAATCTTTGTGTTTAAAATATTTTGCCTTGTGATTCCTTTTATAAGTGAGATGAGGTATGTATTATACTTAATAAGTTAATTTCTTGCTAATTTTTATTAATCTTTGCTTACTTTCTGATATTTTGTGGGAAAAGTAAAAAAGGTATCCGAATAAAAAATAATAAAAAGGAGGATTAACGCTTTCTAACGCAGTCCACATTTTTTGAAATTATACTTTTAAAATTATAGAGTAAAACCCGTTATAGATTACATGTTATGTATATAAGCAAATTTCGAAATAAAATAACAAATATATATAACTTCCATAGCCAAAATTACACGTTCTCTAAAACTGTTATCTAAGCTATAGAATAACTAGTTAAAAACTTCATACATTAATTTTATATCTAAGTACGACAAAATATGTCTTTTCTTAACAAAGGACAAAAAAAAAGTATTGAAAGTCGCAAACACAATGCTATTCATAACTAAAAAAAAAGATAGAGATTGCACAGACAAAAAAAGGAGGCAAAGAGAAAAGAGGCAAAGAGGTAGAGAGAGGGGTCTGTTTTTAGAGAGAGGGGTTATTTTTGAAAGCAGACCAATATATGAGACTTTGGCGTAATCATCTAGAAATGAGGAGGCTAAAGCATAATCCCTCCTATATATAATATTTTCTTTTTGTTTTAAGTTTTAATTTTGCTTTACACTTTTAGTAGGAATTGATTTCTGTACTTTACAAGTTTCTAGAGATATTTTTATTCTATAGGTTGTAAACATCAATGCTAAGATTGTAATATGATATAAAATTGTTAATAAAAATAATGCCAGGATACCCTCTTATCTTCTCTGTGAAAATCCCCCCTCACCCCTAAGAACTCCTTCTGTAGGATTAATTTTCCCAAAAAAAAGTTCATAGAAGCTTTAGTTATTCTTATACTGTTAGAGTTTTCCCCACACCGTGATGCCCTCACTAAACTTTCCCCTTGACAATTCCCACTGGAATATTTTTTGGCTTTCATATAGATTTGATTTTAATTTTTATTATTTCTCAAATAATCCCAGGAAATTCCTTCCTTTCTTGAAAAAAATTCTCCAAGTAAGTATTCCCCCCATAAAAGCTCCCCCCTAGACAATAAGTCATATTTTTCAAAATAACAAATACTTTATTTAGAAAAGTAACAAATAGTACTATTTATCCGGCTTCCCAACCACAAAATGTACCCTTCCCTTCTGAGAAAATTTCTCTCTTTGAAAATCCTCCAGCCTAACCTTCCTCGAGAATACCACCTCCCGCCCCCGAATAATGTGTTTATAAAGTGGTTAAAGTATTTTTGACGGAATTTGACACATAAGGTCCCAAAAGGTGATGCCGCTTTGCCAAGGACATTTGATGGTAAAAATATCATGAAAGACATGGTTAATAGATCTTTCAACAATGTTGAACTTAAGAACAGTTCTAAATTATTGACTAGTTTTTTAAGAAAAAAAGAGACTTAAACACGAATAAAATCTCAGGCTTTTGACTTACAACCAACTGATATATTTTTAAACTGGTTGTATATAAAAAAAAGGGAAGAACAAAAAATATTAAAAAAAAAAATCAATAAACAAATTTTCATGATCTTTTTGTTGACAAAAAATACAAAGTTCCACACTTTGTACATAGGAGCTTGATACCTATACAGCAGAGTTTTCTGATATTCTAAATCTTCTGGTGTAATTTTTATTAGAATCACTTGATTTTTAAGGAGTGTTTTCCTTCTTTACCAAAAATATGATAAATTTTTTATGGTTAACATTACCCAAATTTGATTGTAACTAATTTGTTACCCAAATTTTAATCGAAACCATTAAAATTTATGAGGTTTATATTTTTTGATTAATCTTTGTAATTAAATTTGTATGGTTTATCTATTTTTATCAAGATTTGGAGTATGTCAAACGTATGTTATCCTGATCTTCGGTTTCTCTTGAATTGTATAATGTCGTACATGCAGTTTTCTACCATGAACTGTTTGTCTGTGTGTGTGTGTGTGTGTGTGTTTGTTTGTGTGTCTGACTCGTCATGATTATATATGATTGTTTTCTCTCTCTCTCTGTATTTCTATGTGTCTGCAAGGAGGTTTGCTTGTCTCTATATCTGTCTTTGTTTGATTTTTCGTCTTCAAAAGTGCATTTGTTAAGTTTATGACACTCAGCCTGCAACTAGAACACATAGAATTTACTGACTAATGTAGTTTATTCCATTGTGTAAACATAGGTAAGACATGATTCCTTTTACCACAATAGGCTTACACATCCATGGGTTCTCAATTGTATGAATTCTTTCATGAAAATGCAAATTGAACTATTAGAGAACAATTTTATTAATATACAATAATTAATATTACAATTTATACAATTTTTAAATATATTTATACAATTATACAATTATACAATAAATATATTTATACAATTTTTTAAAAATTAATATACAATTTTATTAATATACAAAATTTTAAATTATTAATATTATACTTTGGCCTTAAAAGCTGATTTACGAAGGGCAAACTTCCGTAAATTCCCACAAAAATATTAGATGATGTTTATTTTTTTTAAAGTCTCTTTCTGGTTCCCTTCCAGTAGTTAAGCTAAAAGTAATGATTAAATAAGTATATATTTTCTGGTTTGAATTGGTTTTAAAGGGCATCGTATTGCATTTTTTTATTTGAAGGGTTATGATTACAACATATCGAATCCAAAACAATTTTTTCGAAAATGTTATCAAAATCTCTATAAAATATGTCACTGAGCTCATCTCTAGTTAATCTATCAAAACCAGTTGTTCGAAAACATCATTTGATTCTCTATGAAATTTGTGAATAAGCTTATCCCGACTGAAATCCTGAGGGATCAGGGTGTTTATTATTGCACTCAAAAGACCATCAATAACTGAATGATCTACACACTCGGGAGGACAGTTTCTTACTCCTATCTTTCCCCAAATTGATTTATTTTTCGTGGTGTTTTAACTTCAACTATTCTTATTTTTTTTGGTTGTTTTAGTAATGAAGAATTTGCATGTTGTAGGTTTTTTTTTTCTATCTCTCTCTATCTTTATATCTCTATATCTATCTCTCTATCTATCTCTCTCTCTCTCTATCTATATATATATATATATCTATGTCTATGACTCTCTATCTCTCTCACTCTATTTACCTCTATCTATTTCTCTCTCTCCGTCTCTCTCTCTCTCTCTCTCTGTCTGTGCCTGCGTGTCTGAGTGGATGTTTGCTTTTCACTATGTCTGTCTTTGTGTAATTTTTTTTGTGTAATTTAACATTTATTATAATTTTTTTTGTCTGAGCAGATGTTCGCTTGTGTCTATGTCTGTCTGTGTGTGATTATTTGTCTGACTCCCTGTGTTTGTAACTATTTTGACCCTCTGTCTCTGTGCCTGTGTGTCTCAGCTGATGTTTGCCTGTTTCTATGTCTGTTTTTCTGTGATTTTGTTCAGATTTCTATAAAGAGGGTGCTAGAGTTCTCAGTATTATTTAAAAAACACTCAGCAATTAAATAAACAAAACAAGCCTTTCAAATGAAAGTAAGGAGCAATATTAAAACTTAAAACGGGCAGAAATTATTACGTATATGAGGGGCTTGATCCTTAGTCAATGCCTCGCTCTTTACGCTAAAGTTTTTTTTAGTACTTTCAAAAGAACTATCTAATCTAATTAACCGGCCTTTGTGATTCAGGTGTTTGTGATTCGAACAAAATTTTCACTTTAGCATAAAGGTTGAAGTATTGACAAGGGGCTAAACTCCGTATTATACGCAATAAAAACATACGATTATAGAAGTTCGTTACGTAAGTTAATTCGTAAGTTACGTCTGAACAAAATTTTGTGAAAGCCATTTAGCAAAAAAAAAAACTAATCTGCAAATTTCATGTGTGTGTGTGTGTATATGTGTGTGTGTGAATATTTGTGAGTGTGTTTGAGAGTTTTAGGGAGAGAGTGTGTGTGTTTTTGTGTGTGTCTGTGTGTGAGTTTTTGTGTTTGTGTGTGTGGGTGTGTGGGGGAGTGTGGGTGTGGGGGTGTTTGTGTCTGTTTTTGTTTTTGTGTGTGTGGGTGTGTGTGAGGGTGTGTGTTTTGTCTGTTTGTGTGTTTTGTGTCTGTCTGTGTGTGTGTATGTGTGTGTGTGTGTCTGTGTGTGTCTGTGTGTCTGTGTGTGTGTTTATCTATATGTGTGTGTGTGAGTCTATATATGTGTGTGTGAGCGAATGGGAGTGTGTGCCAGAGTGTGTGTTAGTGAGAGAGAGTGTTTGTGTTTGATAGTTATAGTGTGAGATTTTCATAGTGATATATTTAGTGAGTTTGTTTGAGTGTGTGATTGTGTGTTTTTGTGGCTTTGAGTTTTTGTTTTAGAGGTAGTTTGAGGGTTTGTTTTTGTGTGTTTGTGTGTGTTTGTGTGTGTTTGTGTTTTTGTGTTTTTTTTTTTTCTTTTTTTTTTTTGTGTGTGTGTTTGTTTGTGTGTGTTTTTGTGTATTTGTGTGTGTTTTTGTGTGTGTGTGTGTGTGTGTATGTGTGTGTGTGTGTGTGTGTGTGTGTGTGTGTGTGTGTGTGTGTGTGTGTGTGTGTGTGTGTGTGTGTGTGTGTGTGTGTGTGTGTGTGTGTGTGTGTGTGTGTGTGTGTGTGTGTGTGTGTGTGTGTGTGTGTGTGTGTTTTTTTGTGTTTGTTTGTGTGTGTGTGTATGTTTTTTTTTGTGTTTGTGTGTTTGTCTCTGTGTTTATGTGTGTGTTTGTTTGTGTGCGTGTTTTTTAAATGTTAGAAGACGTTTACACTAATTATGATTGGTGTCTTAGGGGTAGAAAAAAGTGATTATTGCCTATTGTCAATAAACATTGAACCCAAAAATGCTTGGTGTTCCAGGGGAAAAATCAAATTCCTTGGCGTTCTTACACAGCATCAACTGAAAAACGATTGTTTATTATCGCTATGAAGTAATAAAGCCCAGAAAGACAGTGTACTTTAAGAAGAATCATGACGTACTTAACTACATCAGAAAGTCAGGCAAGTAACTCTGCAACAAGTCATAGAAATTAAGAGACCATAGCATTGAAATTGTGATCAAAGTGTAGAAATTATGGTCAACTTCTATGCAAACCTTAGCAACATCATGAAACCCTGACATTTTCATACAAAACAAGAGTAAATTATAAAAATCTGGGATAACCTTAGAAATCAAACCACCGTAGAAATCAAGAACAAAGTATAGAAATTATATTCAACCTTTAAACTCATTACCGAGACAAAGAAAACTCTAGAAGTGTTTTAAGTACTCTTTGGCGGGAATTGCTAGTGAAAACCCGAAGGAATGACTTGAAGAAAAACTTTTGACAATAAATATCTGAAAAAGGTTTTTTCAAGAAGGGGATGATGATAGAGGGGTGTTGTAGCTGCAGTAATAGTGTGGTATTGTGGCGCTAATTGCTTACGAAAACTCAAAGGAATAGATTGAAGTAAATCTTTTAACAAAAAGTTTTTCAAATATGTGATGGTGGGAGGAGGGCTCGTTTTAGGTAACTGTTAAAGGAGTTGTAATATTTTCGCTTTGTGATGCGCAATGGCTAGATCCTCTAACACTGGCAAAGAAAGGGGTACCCATGACTTCTATAGTTTGCTCTTGTTTTTTATGAAAATGTCAGGGTTTCATTGTTTTGCTAATGTTTGCAGAGAAGTTGACAATAATTTCTAAACTTTGATCACAGTTTTAATGGTATGGTCTGGATGTCGATAACTTGGTCAAGAGTCTTTGGGTTGACACTGTAATTTAGATACGTACTTTATGATTTTTTTTGGAATACACTGCCTTTCTAGCCTTTAATATTTCGTATTGATAATACACAGTTGTTTCTCACTTGATGCTTTGTAAGAACGTTAGGGAATATGATTTTTCCCCTGGAACGCCAAGCATTCTTAGGTTTATTGTTTACTGAAAATAAGCAATAATCAAGTTTTGCTACCACTACAACATCAGTTATCATCAGTGTATATGTCTTTTCATACTTGAAAGACACAGACAAACACAAACATCCTCAAACACACACACACAGACAAACACACACACTCACACACACTCACACAAACTCACTCACACGCGCACCCACACACACACACACACACACACACACAATGTGATATATTTTGACATACACACACGAGTTTAACTGTGTGATGTATTGTAATGTTTTTTTTTCTGGGTTAATTTGTCCAATATGGTCATTTTTGCTAGTTTTACGCCTGGAAGATGATTTCACTTTATTTATGCAAGTTTGTAATTAAGTGGAGCTCTGCTTTTGTTTCAAAAAACTTATTGTGGAGAAAGTTTTTTAATTAATTTCTGTTCGCTTGTTATTAATAAAGGCTTTATACAACTCTACTGTATAGGTATCAAGCTCCCTTGTACAAAATGTGTAATTTTTCATTTTTTGTCAGCAAAAAGATCATGGAAATTTGTTTATTGATTTTTTTTTGTTTTTAATGTTTTTTTTCTTCCCATGTTTTTTTTTGTATCTAGCCAGTTAAAAAATATCTCATTTGACTGTAAATCAAAAGTCCAAAATTACACTCCTTTCCACGTCTCTATTTTCCCAAAACAATCATCCTAGCAATAACCTGGAATAGTCTTTATGTTTAACACAGTAGAAAGATCTATTAACCATGTCTTTGAAGATTACTTGACCCTCCAAAATATCCTGGGAAGAGGCATCGCCTGTTGGGACCTTAAGAGTCTAGTGACGTTTAAACATACTTTAATAACTTTATAAACACATTATTCGGGGAGGAGGGTATTTTTCTCGAGGAAGGCTAGGCTGGAGGATTTTTAAAGAGAGAAAATTTCTCATCGGGGAAGGGAACTTCTTGTTGCTCGGAAGCCAAATAAATAGTACTATTTGTTACTTTCCTAAAAAAAGTATCTGTTATTTTGAAAGATATGACTTATTTTGAAGGGGGGAGGTTTTATTGGGGGGATGCTTACTTGGAGAATTTTTTTTTTAAGAAAGGAAAGGAGTTTCCGGGGACTGTTTGAAAAATAAAAAAAAATCAAATATATAATAAAGCCAAAAAAAAATTATAGTGCTAATTGTAAAGTTTAAATCTCAGTGGGGACAAAATTGTTCGGGTAAAACTCCAGGAGTAGAAAAAAATTTAAGCTGTGGTGAACTTTTTTTTTGGAAAATTAATTCTACAAAAAGAGTTTTTAGGGGGGAGGGGGATTTTCACAGAGAAGATAAGTGGGTATCCTGGCATTATTTTTATTAACAATTTCATATCAAGTTACAATCTTAGCATTGATATTTACAATTTATAGAATAAAAACATCTCTAGAAACTTGTTAAATACAAAAATAAATTCCTACTAAAAGTGTAAAGCAAAATTAAAACTTAAAACGAAGAGAAACTATTTTATATAGGAGAGACTATACTGCCGCTTTCTCATTTCTAGATTATGACACCAAAGTCTCATATTTTGGTCTAATTCAAAAAAATAACCCCACTCTCCAAGAATAGATCCCTTTCTCTACCTCTCTGCTTCTGTTCTCTTTACCTCTTTTTTGTCTCTCTGCTGTCTTTATATTTTTGTTAGTTTTTAATAGCCTTGTCTATGCAACTTTCAATGCTTTTTTGTCCTTTGTTAAAAAAAAATTATCGTACTTAGATATAAAATCAATATCTAGAGTTTTTAACTAGTTGTTCTATAGCTTAGGAACCAGTTTTATAAAATATATATTTTTGGCTATGAAAGTGATATCTTGAGTTTTTACCTATTTGCTGTATTATCTCGAAACTTGTTTTTATACATATAACGTAATCTATAATAGTTTTGCTCTATAGGTTCTAAAGTATAATTAGAAAGAATGTAAACGAATATGAAATGTATTGACCTTCCATCTTGTGATCTTTTGTTCGGGTACCTTTTTGCTTTCTCCAAGTAATATTGTAAAATTTATGAAAATTGAAAAAAATTTAGTAGAAATTACCTTCTTGAGATGAGACATCCCCTATCCCACTTATACTATGAACCACAAGCAATACTAGTTGACATACAAAGATCAGTTCCTATATATTATATTAAAAATCCTTAGAATCTACATATTTATTTAATAAATCTTTGAAATTATTTTTGATTTGATTAATCTGTTCTATTAATTTTTTTTCTTATATAATTTGTGACTCTTTAAGTGCAAATCAAAATTGTCCTTGGAAAACAAACTCCCCTTGGAAAGCCAGAAAATAATTTGCACTTTTATTAGGAAAGTACATTATGTATTTCTATATTAACCGCTTCAGCTGCTTCAACGTGGTTCATAAACTTTAATTAATGTCTATTTTTTTTGAGCTTAAGGGTTTGAAATTTTTGTTATACACTCTTTGGACCGAGTTTGGAAGAGCAGGGACACTATAAAGTAATATCTCAATGGAGGTTATTCTTGATTGAATTGCAAATATGAAAAAAAACTCTTCCTCAACCACTCGGTTCTTGGCATGTCCTCTTTTAGATAATTGAAACAATCTCTTTACCTTCGGGTCTGCATTATTGGTTTGATAAAAGGGAAAACGATACGAGAGAGCTAGTTTGAGGGAGATGAATTCATGTTCTTCTAGAAAGCATTAATAGACGCCACGTCAAACTTTTCAATTAGAGAGTAGAGCGAGTAATGTGTACTGACGCAACCCAACCTCTTTGCCCTATTCTGGATCTTCATGAGTTGTACTAACACTGATCTAGGGGTATCAACATTAAGCGGACATCCTTATTAAGCTTAAGTTCTGGAACACGACTTCTAAAATAAACAAATTTTGAGCAAAAATTAGCTTCTTGAGGAACAGACATTTCCATTCCTACCCATACAGTGAATCTCAAGCCATATTATTCGACACACAAAGATTTATTCCTTTATATAGTATTATAAGAAATCATTAGAATCTACATATATATTTAATAAAACTTGAAAATCATTTTTGATTTTATTAATCTGTTTTACTAATTACATTTTTTATAAACTTTGTGACTTTTTAAGTGCAAATAAAATTCGTACCTCCTTTGAAGACCAGAACATAATTTGCACTTTAATTAACCAGTTTTATTCCAAAATATAAATACTAAATTTAGAATCGTAGCAAATTATACTATTTATCCGGCTTTCTAACCAAACAAAAGTCCCTTTCCCCATGTGTTAGTCTCATGCACAAAAACAAAAAGAATATTAATTTACTATTCCTAATATAGACTATGTTAATAAGAAATAAACGAAATTTAATAAAAAAAAACTTTCTCCTCGAGCTCTATTTAATAAAACAAAAAATATTTTTACACTAAATTACGCACTTAAGCTCAAAACAAGCAAAGGTTAAGATTACTAGGTTTTGCAACCCTCATTCCTTCTCAATAGTAGACGAAATTTGTAATTCCTGTATTGCTTTCTCAGGACCAAAACATAATTTGCAGTTTACTTAAAAAAAAGAAGCGAAAATACAAATTAATTTAGTTTTAAGTTTAATATACAAATTGTAATAATTTCTCCTTAAAGTCTTAATAATTCTTTTTTATTTAAGACATTCAAGGTAAACATTAGAGATACGCTTTTTTCTTATAAAAGAGCCAATTATGTCATGGTCTTCAAAGAGATTGCAAATTTACATTTGCTTGTACTTGTTTGTGCCACAAACATGTCTGTTTGCATGTCTTTATGCCTGTGTTTTTTGGTTTGTATATCTGACTTTGTATTTTTGTATGTTTTTTTGTATATTTTTTAACCGGTCTGTGTGACCAATTGACAAACACGCACAGAGGAAAACGCGAAGACAGACCAACAGATGCTTAGACACATGTAGAAAAAGATCCACAAATATGGACAGACAGAAAGAGGGATAGATACACACTTATATAGAGACAGAATCACAGAAAGACAAATAGATGGTCAGACACACAGACTCAGAAACACTCAGAAACACACACACACACACACCCAAAAAAAATAACATATACCCAAACACACACACACACACACACACACACACACACACACAAACTCGCTAACACACACACATACACCAACACACACGCACACCCGCACAAAAAGACACACACAAACAGAAAAAACTAGACACACACACACTAACAGAAACCCAAACACAAATATAGACACACACACACACACACACAGACACACACACACACCCACACACACACACTGAAACTGAATTAGCTAACTTCAAACGTTAAATAATCTATCAATGTTGGCAATTAAAATCAATCCGACTATTTGGTGGCTTTATAGACGCATATAAAAGGTAAAAAGGTACTTTCAGGATTGACCAGATCGAGCCAAGAACGTACAAATAAACTTCAAAATTTAATCGTTTCCATTTTTGATTATAAACCATTTATTATGGTAAGAAATACGGTTATAAGCCAGTAGAGCAGGCGACTCAATTTCACAAGTTAAAGGCAAGTCATCATCCTCAATTTTATCATCCAAAACAATCACAAGAGGAACCACGAGAGATCCCCTTGAAACTATAATATGATCAAGGTTTGATCTAGAACCATCACGGATATGAATGTAGGTAAACTGTTTATCTTTATTGACTAAATGATAGCCACTAGGCAAAGCATCAAAAAACAGGTCACTTCTTTCAGATTAGGACAGAAGATAGTCATTAATATCACCAGCCATAATCCAATTTAATCCCTTATTGGTCACTCTTAGCAGAAGTGCCCTGAGTCACTTACAAGAACCCGTGAAGACAGATAGAAAAGAAATGTTCTTGCGATTGCATGGCATATAGACATTGATGAGGATCATATTACCGTAAATTATGTACAGTAAATTATGATCAGAAGAAATAAGCTCAGGTTTCTTAGCGAGACGAACTAAAGTTGCAAGGCCCCCAGAGGGTTAGCTTCACGTGCAAATGTGTGATGGGTGGATGATCTTTTAAGAGTATCTCTTTTAGCTTCAGTCAGAAAATCTTCCTGTATGAAAACTATATCATAATAATGATGCTCATCAATATAAACTTTGTCTTTTGTCTAATTATTAATAAGTGAAACTAAGAAAAATCTTTTGGCACGAAAAATAATTTTTTATCCTTATTCAGAACTTTTTTAACCACTTCGCATCTGAGGCTATAGGAAATATGATCTTCCCGGCAGTTTGCACAATTTAGGCTTTCAGTGCAAGGATTGGCACGTGGGTTAAAATGTCCAGAAGCGCATCGTCAACACTTTTGATTAGTCGATGGAAGTGGTCAATTTCCGACAATGTTGTTTGGCAATTAATAACGGTAGTATCTAGGAAGTAACTTCTGAAAACGTCTAAATTTAAAAAAGTTGTATGCCAAACACAAACTTTAGCTAATTATTTTACTTAAGGCAGTATCTTATAGAGATTCATGGCGGAAAGTACTGAATCTTTTCCTTTTAGTCGCATCAACAGGACTGAGAATTATATTAATAAGGTCATACTTTCCCACAACAACAGGGAGGTTACTCACCATGCCAAGCACTTTTGGATGAAGGACATGAGGTGATACATTGGCGCACACACTATCTCCACAAAGACATTTTTCAGGCTTTTCCTATTAAAAATTGTGTCTTTATGTTTCTTACTTCTAGTTTTTTGCAAGCCAAGGGCATCGTGAAGCCCAAGCATATCCTTCAAACCGCCATGGCATTTCACCCATGTAACACAAGCCAACCCCGCAACCCGCCCCCCTGGATGACCTGATATTACTTATACATTTAAGAAATATCAATAGATTTATTTGAGTTATTTTTAACGAAATAGTCCGTTTCATTGAATATTGTTAGATTGCCCTATTCTTCTAGCAAAAAATTCATTTAACCCTTCTAATCTTATCTGTACACTCTAGAGTATACTTGTACAAGAGAATTCATAATACTTCCGAAAAATATGGATGATATTAATCGTCCTCCTGACATCGCTAAATACCCCTAATAATACATTTCAGGATTTTCCTAATACACATTATTCCTTTAAATTTCGTGACTCACTTTTTTGAATCCCCGCCCCCCCCCCTGGTTGAGCTCATAATAGTGATATAGTTGAACCACATTGAACATTGTTATCTAAATATTAAAAAAAAAATATCCATTTGTATTAATTAAACATATGGATAAGTTTTCAGAGTATCTTAATAATATATTCAACCCTCCACCTGTCAATAAGTTTCAATGTAAGGCGGGATAATAGATAGAATTTTAAGGTATCATTTTAGCTTTTACAAGGAGAAAATATTAACAAAAATATGTACAATTTAAAGAAAGATAAATGCGAATGACCCCAGGGGAAGGAAGGTTTCTGTGAAAGAAAGAGGTCTAATTTTCCTTTTCAGAGTAAACACTGTCTTTTTGTGTAGTCAATAGGTTGTTTTTTTAGCAAAGTGGTAAGTTTCATTTGTTATTTTAATGTTTGCTTATTTATTGTTATCCTGTTCCGAAATTCAATGCAGTACGGTGCTGACCCATTTACTGGCAAGCTCCGAGGGTTTGTCAAGTCCCCCGATTAGTTTGTTTCAGCCCCTTAACTCAGGCTACCTTTTTTAATGAAAATAATCAAAAACGTAAAGGCAGAACAATATACCTTCGAAAAGTTTTGATTACCTCCTATCCTGTACACTGCGGGGGAGTTTTGTTAGCGTCTAATCACTTCGGGAATGGACCCTAGACGCTATCTAGGTAGGATGGGATGATTAAAAATAGTATTACACAAGAAGACTTAAAAAATAACTATAATAGAGAAATTGCTTCCCAAAATCTAGGATTATCACAGCTTTGAAATCACATCCTTCTTTTTTCTAGAACCCAACTAGCAAGATTAATACCCAGGGCATGCCCAACAATTATTTCAGGTGTTTTATTATTTCTTTTGTATTGCAAAGAATAAAATGCATTTTTGGTATTTTTTTTTGAAAATTCTGAGGATTCCCTTGAGCAAGTCTAAAATGAATGATGCCAGTGTATCTCCCAAACTAAAATATATGGACTCCATGGGTATCCAGCAAAACACACACACACCGTTAATGTATAATAACGGCAATGTATATCTTAAGTAATGACACCAAATGGGAGAGGTTGGGAAATCGACTTACGAGAAGGGAAGGTACCCAAATTCTTAAAAAGTATACGTGTGGCCATGAGCGCAATGAAGCTACAACCCGTTTTCCAAAATTACCCCCGGTCTAATCAAACTCCTGCACCTCTTCATTACGAAAAAAGTAGCCCCCCCCCCCCCTAAGTCATTTTTAATCTTCGCACCCAACTCGTAAGCTTTTGGATTCACGAATAAGCAATACGGAACTGAAATCGGAGAATTCACCCCCCTTTCTTTGCCTTTGTTAGAAGATCTAACCCTTTTGCGCCAAATTGCCAGAATATCATTGCCTTTTTGACAGATAACTAACATTATCTTTCCGCTCCCAGTAACGTAATTGTAAATCTTTTTATAAAAAGATTTATTTAAATCCAGTCATTCTGGTTTTTTTTACTAATGTTTACCTCAATACATAAGTCATACAACAGCTACTACACCCTTGGGGTTTTCACTAGCAAATTACACTAAATAGTATTAAAAACGTTTATAGGAAACTCCTCGTCTCGGTAGTGATTTTAGAAGTTGAAAGCGTTTTCTAAACTTTTTCCTTCATTTTAACGGTGGTTGGATCGTTAGGTTTACCCGAGATTTTCATAGATTACTCTTTTTTTTATGAAATTGTCAGGGTTTCACTGTTTTGCTAATCTTTGCTAAGAATCTAACCGTAATTTATAAACTTTGATCCTAGTTTCAAATGTTTGATTTAGATGTCTATGACTTTCCCCAGACGTTATGCGATGACACTGCAATTTACTGATATAATTTATAATTTTTCTTGGAATGCCCAGTCTTTATAGCTTTCATTGTTTCAGTATATGAAGACCTAATTTTGTCATACTTGCTACTGTGTAAGAACATTCGGGCATTTATTTTTCTCCTGGAAAGTCAAGCATCCCAGAGTTACATGTTTCTTGAAAATAGGCAATAATCACGTTTTGCAACCCCTATGACATCAGTTATCATCAGTGTAAGCGTCTTTTAACATTAAAAAAAAACACACACACACACACACACACACACACACACACACACACACACACACACACACACACACACACACACACACACAAAAACACAAACACACATACACACACACACATACACACGCACACACACAAACACACACACGCACACTCACACACAAACACACCAACACACAAAAAAAACCAAACACACAACAAAAAAAAAAAAACATAAAAACCTAAAACACACACCCACAAACACACACACACACACACACAACACACACAAACACACACACAAACAATAACAGACACAATCACACACACACACAAACACACAACACAAACACACAAACAAAAACAAACACATACACACAAACATACTCAAACATACACAAAAATACACAAACAAACAAACACAATCAGAAAAACACAAAAACAAACACACAAAAACAAACACACACACAAAAACACACACACATACACTCACACAAACAAACACAAACACTCACACAAACACACAAACACACACACACACACACAGTGTGACATCGTGTGACAAAAGCACACGAATATAATTATGTGAATATCGTAATTACGGTTTTTTCTGGGTCATCTGTAATACACACACACACACAAACACATTCAAAAACACACACTCACAGGCAGTATTCTATCTTGTGGCACAAACACATGAATTTAATTGTGTGATATATTGTAATGTCTGTTTTTTCTGGGTTAATTTGTTCAATATGATCATTTGTGCTAGTTTTATGCCTGGAAAATGATTTCACTGGATTTATGGAAATTTGTAATTAAGTGGAGATCTGCTTTTGTTTCAGAAACTTTTTATGGAGAAAGTTTGTTAATTAGTATATATTCTTTTGTTATTAACATAGGCTTTATAAGGAACAGTAAAAGAATATTCTAGTTATTTTTGTGCATCAAACAGTTCATGGTAGCAAACTGCATGTAAGAAGTAATACAACTCAATAGAAACCAAAAATCAGGGTAACATGCTTTCTACATACTCCAAGTCTTGATAAAAATAGATAAACCAAACAAATTGAATGACAAATATTATTCAAAATAGATAAATCTCATAAATTTTAACGGTATCGATTAAAATGTGCGTATGCAAGTTAATTACAATAAAAGTTGAGTATTGTTACCCATCAACAATCATTCAAATTTTTTGAAGAGGAGAAAAACACCCCTAAATAACCATGTGATTCTAATAAAAATTACACGAGAGGATTTAGAATATCAGAAAACTCCGCTGTATAGGTATCAAGCTTCCATGTACAAAATGTGGAATTTTGCTTTTTTAGTCGATAAAAAAATCATGGAAATTTGTTTATTGATTTTTTTTTGTTTTTAATGTTTCTTGTTCTTCCCTTTTTTTATATCCAACCAATTAAAAAATATATAAGTTGGTTGTAAGTAAAAATCCCAAAATTCCACTCGTTTTTATGTCTCTTTTTTTCCCAAAAAACTCATCCTATCAATAATTTGGAACAGTTCTTAAGTTCAACATTGTTGAAAGACCTATTGACCATGTCTTTGAGGATATTTTTACCATCAATTGTCCTTGGCGAACTTTTGTACCTTATTCTTAAATTTCATTAAAAAATACTTTACAAAAATCCTCACCCAATGATTCGGAGGCGGGGGTGGTATTTCTAAGGAATGCTAGGCTTGATAATTTTCAAAAAGAAAGAGTTTCTCATAAGAGAATGGTCATTTTTTTGGTTGGGAATCTGAATAAATAGTATTATTTTTTACTTTTCTAAATAAAGCATTTGTTAATTTGAAAGATATGACTTATTTTCAAGGGGGGGAGCTTTTATTGGGGGGGCGTCCTTACTTGGATAATTTTTTTCAAGAAATGAAGGAAGGTTCTGTTAATATTTGTGAAATAAAAAAAAATAAAATCAAATCCACATGAAATCCGAAAAATATTCCAGTGATGCGTGTACAGAGTGAACTTTAGTTAGGATAAATTGGTCTGGGGAAAACTTTCAGAGTAGAGGAATAACTACAGCTTCTATGAACTTTTTTTTTGGGAAAATAAATCATACACAAGAAGTTTTAGTGGAAAGGGGGGATTTTAACAATGAAGGTAAGTGTATATCCTGGCATTATTTTTGATTAGAAGTTTCATATCAAGTTACAATACTTGCGATAACGTTAAAAATCTACTTACTAAAAATACTTTTAAAATGGTACAAAGTGAAGAAAGCAAGTCCAGTCAAGTATGTAAAGCAAAATAAAAGATTAAAAAAAAGAGATACAATTTTATTAGTTGAGATTTTACTGCCATCATCTCAATGATGGCTGATGATGCCAATGTATAAATTTTTACTCAACTTAAAAAAAATATATCATATCTCGAAAAACAAACCCCTCTCTCTACCTTTTTTCCTATCTTCTATGTGCTTCCTTTTTTTGTCTGTTCTATTTCTGTCTTTTTTTTAGTTAGAAATAGCATTTACTTTGTAACTTTCAATACTTTTTTTTGTCCTTGTAGAGGAAAAAAATATTTTATCATAACTATATATATATTTGATGTATTAAGTTTTTAGATAGCTTTTATGTAACTTAGTAACCAGTTCTATATAATATGAAATTGTGATTATGGAAAGAATATCTAATTTATATTTTATTTCGAAACTTTCTTGTATAAATAACACATAATGTATAACTGGTTTTACTCTATAGGTTTAAAAGTATAATTTCAAAGAATGTAGACTACTATAAAAATCATTAACCCTCCATCTTATGATCTTTTATTAGGGTACCTTTTTACTTTTTCCAAATAATATCGTAAAGTTCGCAAAGATTAATAAAAATTGGGTAGAAATTAACTTCTTAAGGATAAGACATCCCCCATCTCACTTATACAATGAACCACAAGCCATGATACTTTACACACAAAGATTAATTCCTTTATATTATATTAAAAAATCCTTAGAATCTAAAAATTTATTTAATAATTTTTTGAAATTGTTTATGATTATATAGATCTATTTTAATAACTTAAATTCTCATAAGATTTTTGATTTTTTAAGTACAAATAAAAATTTGTGATCCTCTTTCAAACAAAGAAGAGAATTCGCACTTTTATTAATAAAGTACATTTTTTATTAATACTTTAACCGCGTAAGGTACTTCAGCATAGTTAATATGCTTTTTTCATTTATCTTGTTTTTAAACCTTAAGGTTTTAAGTGTCTGTTTTACATTAATTTGACAGAGTCGGGAAAAATAGGAATTTTTTATGGATTACATGGATTACATGGATTTTTCTAGGCAATAATCACGTTTTGCTACCCCTACGACACCAGTTATCATCAGTGTAAGCGTCTTTTAACATTTCAAACACAAAGCTGCCCCCACCCACCCCCCCAGACCACCCCACACACATCAAAACATACACTCAACCCCACAACATCAAACAAACCCACAACAGCACAAACACACACACACACACACCCCCACACCCACACACACACAAACTCACACCCACCCGCACCACAACATCAAGGACAACATACACATGCGAAAACACACACACACACACACAACACACACACACACACACACACAATGTGATATATTTTGACATACACACACAAGTTTAACTGTGTGATGTATTGTAATTTCTGTTTTTTTCTGTGTTAATTTGTCCAATATGGTCATTTTTGCTAGTTTTACGCCTGGAAGATGATTTCACTTTATTTATGCAAATTTGTATTTAAGTGGAGCTCTGCTTTTGTTTCAAAAAACTTATTGTGGAGAAAGTTTTTTAATTAATTTCTGTATGCTTGTTATTAATATAGGCTTTATACAACTCTACTGTATAGGTATCAAGCTCCCATGTACAAAATGTGTAATTTTGCATTTTTTGTCAACAAAAAGATCATGGGAATTTGTTTATTGATTTTTTTTTGTTTTTAATGTTTTTTTTTCTTCCCATGTTTTTTTTTGTATCCAGCCAGTTAAAAAAGATCTCATTTGACTGTAAATTACAAGTGCAAAATTACACTCCTTTTCACGTCTCTGTTTTCCAAGAAAAATCATGCTATCAATAACTTGGAATAATCTTTAAGTTCAACATAGTCGAAACATCTATTAACCATTTCTTTTAGAATTACTTGATGCCCCGCAGTCTCCTTACAGGAGGCATTGGCAGTTGGCATTTTAAGGGTCTAGTGACGTCAAACATACTTTAATAAATTTATAAACACATTATTCAGGGAGGGGGGGTATTTTTCTCGAGGAAGGCTAGGCTGGAGGATTTTTAAAGAGAGAAAATTTCTCATGGGGGAAGGGAACTTTTTGTTGTTCGGAAGGCAAATAAATAGCATTATTCGTTACTTTTCTAAAAAAACTATCGGTTATTTTGAAAGATATGACTTATTTTCAAGGGGGAGCTTTTATGGGAAGGTTACTGACTTTAAGAATTTTTTTTCAAGAAGGGAAAGTAGTTTTAGTGGATTATTTGAGAAATAACCAGAAATCAAAAATATATGAAAGCCAAAACAAAATTCTAGTGGGAATTGTCAAGTGGACAGTTTAGTGGGGACAATAATAATAATAATAATAATAATAATAATAATTTATTATAAGCCAAAAAAAACAGGCCATACAGAACAGTATTCTTAATCGCACTCCACAAGAAAAATAACATAAATATCAAATTTCACTCATTGATGTCTGCGCTTCATTTACATAATTACATAACTGCCTGATTGATCTTTTCACAGTCGTTTTCAGGATCCCCGGGCACTCCCAGTTAACACCCTCAAAATACTTTTCCCATAATAGAGAAAGTTGCTGGCACTCGGTGAGAATATGGGCTACATCCTCAATACCTAGGTTACATCTGGGGCAAGAGTAATCCGCATTTGCATCTGGGGCCACCCTATTTCTTTCAAATACTCTTTTTCTATTCTTTAGTGGCAGGCAATTCGCTCGGATCCGAACCCAAGTCCTCAATGTCTCCCCCGGTAATCCTAGTTTAAAATAATATTCTAATCAAAATATCTCTTTTAATTGTTAATAAAACTTCATTTTTTATTTTTTTTTAAGTGCGTGGTACCACTTTTGTACTTCCTGGTATTTTTTTCTTTAAACAAAAATACCCAAAAACGACTCACCCTGATCTGAGGGACCTAGCCCCTCATTCCAAATATATGATAATCCTAATCCATCTAAAACATTTTTTATTTGATACGGCCACGATCTTTTACGTTTCGACCGTAGCATCTCCACATAAGCTGCTTTTGCTAACCTATCTTCTGACAGACTTAGAACCTTAAGCCAGTACCGTATCATCTGTGCTAATCTACTCATTCTCAGCGAAAATATACCTAGGTCACCTTTTATAGCCTGATTGTGGGTCGTTACATGAAGACCAATTAATCTCTTAAAGTGTTGCAGCTGAATTGACTCCAATTGTGGTGCCGGGTCATGCCGGCACCGGACCCTTGAAAATTGTCCGGGGAAAACTCCAGGACTAGAAAAAAATTTAAGCTTTGGTGAACTTTTTTTTTGGAAAAATAAATCTACCAACAGAGTTGATAGGGAATCTGAGGAATTTTACAAAGAAGATAAGTGGATATCCTGCAATTACTTATTATTAGTAATTTCATATCAAGTTAAAATCCTAGCATTGATGTTTACAACCTATAGAATAAAAACACCTCTAGAAACTTGTTAAATACAAAAATAAATTCCAAACAAAAGTGTAAAGCAAAATTAAAACTTCAAACGAATAGAAACTATTTTATATAGGAGAGACTATGCTGCTGCATGCTCATTGCTAGATTATGACGCCAATCTCTCAAATTTTTGTCTATTTAAAAAAAATAACCCCTCTCTCTAAAAGTAGATCCCTTTCTCTCTCTCTGTCTCCGTTCTCTTTACCTCTTTTTTGTCTTTATGCTGTCTCTATCTGTTTTTTTAGCTTTGAATAGCCATGTCTATGCAACTTTCAATACTTTTTTGTCCTTTGTTAAAAAAAAAATTATCTTACTTATATTTAAAATCGATATTTGGAGTTTTTAGGAATTTTCTCCAAATCTTAGGGACCAGTTTTATAAAGTATATATGTGTGGATCTGGAAGGGATATCTTTAGTTTTTATCTATTTATTGTATTATGTAGATACTTGTTTGTATAAATAACATGTAATCTATAATTGTTTTTGCACTATAAGTTCTAAAGTAAAGTTAAAAAGAGTAAAATCTAATATGAAATGTATTGAACCTCCATCTTTTGATCTGTTATTCGGGTACCTTTTTGCTTTCTCCAAATAATATCGTAAAATCCACGAAAATTAAAGAAAATTGAGTAGAGATTAACTTCTTGAGATGAGAGATCCCCTATCCCACTTATACAATGAACCACAAGCCATAATACTTGACATAAAAAGATTAATTCCTATATATTATATTAAAAATCCTTAGAATCTACATATTTATTTAACGAATCTTTGAAATTATTTTGATTTGATTAATCTGTTCTATTAATTTTATTTCTTATATAATTTGTGAATCTTTAAGTGCAAATAAAAATTATTAGCTTTTATTAGGAAAGTACATTTTTTATTCCTACATTAACCGCTTCAGGTACTTAAAGGTATTTCAAATACCATTTTTCATTTCTCTTGTTTTTAAACCTTGAGGTTTTAAATGTTTGCTCTACATTCTTTTAAAAGAGTCAGGGAAAACAGGGATTTTCTAGAATAACGTCTTAATTAAGATTATTCCTGACAGAAGCGCAAATCTGAAAAAACTCTTCCTCAACTACTCAGTTCTTGGCTTTCCCTCCTTTAGTTAATTTAAATAATCTCCTTACAGTTGGGTGAACATTATTGGATTAATAAAAGGGTCAACAATGCGAGAAAGCTCGTTTTAGGGAGATGAATTTATGTTATTTTAGAAAACATTAATAGACTCTACGTCAGACTTTTCAATTAGAGGGTAGAGTGAGTTATATGTACTTATGCAACCCAACCTCTTTGCCCTATTTTTGATCTTCATGATTTGTACTAGCACTGATCTAGAGGTATCAAAATTAAGCGGACATCCTTATTAAGCTTAAGTTCTGGAACACGACTTCTAAAATGGACAAATGTTGAGCAAACATTAACTTCTTGAGGATCAGACATTTCCTTTCCTACCTATACAGTGAATCTCAAGCCATAATATTCAACACACTAAGATTTATTCATTTACGTTGTATTATAAGAAATCAATAAAATTTACAGATTTATTTAAGAAGACTTGAAAATAATTTTTGATTTTGTTAATCTATTTCACTTATTACATTTTTTATAAACTTTGTGACTTTTTAGATGCAAATAAAATTCGAGCCCCTTTTGAAGACCTGAGCATAATTTGCACTTTAATCAAACAGTTTTATTCTAAGATATAAATACTATATTTAGAATCGTAACAAAATATACTATTGATCTGGCCTTCCCACCAAACAAAATTCCCTTTCCCCATGATTTAGTTTCATACAAAAAAACAAATAGGATATTAATTTACTATTCCTAATATAGACTAAGTTAATATAAAATAAATGAAATTTAATAAAAAAAAAACTTTCTCCTCGAGCTCTATTTAATAACAAAAAAATATTATTACTCAAAATTACGCCCTTAAACTCAAAATAAGCAAAGTTTAAAATGACTAGTGCCTACAACCGTAATTCTTGCCCAACAGTAGACGAAATTTTCAATTCCCATATTGCTTTCTCAGGACTAGAACAAAATTTACTCTTCACTGAAAAAAAGAAGCGAAAATACCAATTAATTTAGTTTTAAGTTTAATATACAAATTGTAATAATTTCTCCCCTAAAGTCTTAATAATTCTTTTTTATTTAAGACATTAAGGGGAAACATTAGAGATACGCTTTTTTCTGATAAAAGAGCCAATTTTTTTATGGTCTTCTAAAAGATTGTAAATTTAAATTTGCCTGTACTTGTTTGTCCCACAAACATGACTATTTCCATGTGTTTATGCCTGTCTTTGTGGGTTTGTATGTCTGATTTTGTATTTTTGTATGTTTTTTTGTATCTTTCTTTACCATTGAAGAATTATTTGTAGTAATAGAAAAGATTTGCTCGTGGCGATAGAGATTTCTCCTATAGCGCCACTTGGAGATCAGATTCCTTTGGGAGCATTTACCTTGGAGACTGGCGAACTAGTTACCTATTATCGGACTAGACTCAGACATACAAGAGAAACGAACACTTATAAAAAGACAATAGATTTATTAAACTTACATGCTTAGTTGTACAGCAATGGGTCACTTCCAAGACAATAAATGGTGACCGAGATTATTTGCGGTACGAACTCTTTTAGATCTAATTGAACATTGACATTAAAAAACACATTTACCCCACTCCCAAAAGCAGTTCTTTCGTCCTGCGCTCTAGGGACTGCCTGCCATTGGCTCACGGGCCCCAAGGACGCGAACCCTCGTCCAATACTACGTCTTAAGTATGTTTGATGATTAGGGATTTCACCTGGGTCTTCTCTATTAAACTTCCTGAAAAAAATTGTGAGTAGCACTTTTCTTATTGCTAACTGTCTTAGCGAAATCCAACGACTGCAGTTTCTTTTTTGTGCTGATTCAGTACGTTTTCATTTTTGAAACTGGGTTTAGATTTATTATAGGAGTCAGAATTAAAGAAGGGACTTTATTTTGGTATTTCAAATACATCGTGTTTTACTCATGGTACATATCACCCTTCCCATGAAATAATGACGCCCCGTCATTAGTTACTGCCCATTAGGAGTTTTAAAATTTTTCAATTATTTTTCTTATTTTATTCTACATCCCTATCTAAAATTCATATACTGGAATAAGATTATTTTTTGGTTCTAGGTTAGCTACTATACTAAATATTTTTTTTTTTTTCTATATCTAAAACTGATTAATTTTACTTTCCAAAAATGTTGGTACTATTATAATTTTAAATTAGTTTTTTTTTTTGATTTTGCTTTATATATTACGTATTACATAATATATACACGGCGTTAAATGAATAACATAATAATATTACACCTAATTCTACTTGTGGTACATACATGAATGATTTATAACATACAATATTTGGTTCAACATATTTACTGATGACATTAAAACACTTTCACTCTTGAGATTTTTGCATTGCCAAAGTTATTAGGAGGAAATATGGGTAGCTTCACATCTATTAATCACCTTTTTAGTCATTATAGTACTACAAACTTCTGGTGTACATTAATGGCATAAACTCATTTGGTCCAGGCAAAAATTTCGAAGCACATACGTTATGGTTTCTTCATGGAACAGTTCGAGTCTAGTTGTCTTTACACGGTAAGTTTTCCCTAATAGTCAACTGGGAAATGACCGTTAAATATCGTTCAAATAGTCAACTGAGAAATGATTCTTCCCACTATAGATGTTGGTGTTTTTCTTCTCAGCATATCATTTTTTTGTTTTGAGGCACATAGAGAATGTATTCTCGCGTAAAATTGTTCATTTGTGCCTTTTGAAATGGGTTGTCGTCATACTATAGTGACTCTCTCAATATATTGTATTTCAATTCAACTTCAAACATCTTCAACTATCATTTAATTTCAAATATCGTTAAATATCGTTTATCTTGTACTGCTCGATGGTGTTCTCAGAGGTAAAGTTCAAATTGTCTTTAATTTCTGCTTCAAATATCCTCAAATTTCTTTAAGTATCGTTTAACTTCAAATATTGTTAAATATACTCTGTCTTTTTCTGATCAACGTGGTTCTCAGAACAAAACTTCAAATTATCTCTCGTTTCAGTTTCAAATATCTTCAAATTTCTTTAAGCATCATTTAATTTCAAATATCGTTTAATATCGTTTATCTTGTTTTGATCAATGGGGTTCTCAGAATTAAACTTCAAATTATCTTTAACTTCAGCTTCAAATATCTTCAAATGTCTTTAAGTATCTTTTAACTTCAAATATTGTTAAATATCGTTTGTCTTGTATTGATCGATGGGGTTCTCAGCATTTATGTTATTACATAGTTCGTTAAATCACTTGATACTGAGGTTAAAATATAGTGTTACCTGATATGTAATATGGTTCATAGTCTAAGAAACGATGATCGAAGGTAACTGTTCTTTTCGTGGACGAAGCTTGGATGAAAGTTGCCTGAAGTTAAGGTGAGTACTCTTCGTTGGTTGAGATATGATAAAAATAGATGTTACTGGGTCGTATTTGTACTGGGCAGCTTATTGTAATGCTCAGCGACCAAAGTTTCCATTTAATTTCCTGTAATAAAAATAGCGAGACAGAATCACGCGTTCTCTAAAGTAAACACTCATACCATAATTCACGAATTAATTGGGTTATAAATTATTAGCTATGAGATAGATTTAAATAAATACACTAATATTGGCACTCACAATGAAAATCTAAAACAGAAATTTCTTCAAATTTGTTTTGATAACGAAAATATCGATATTAAATAAACATAATTTACCCAACATTATTAAGTTTGAGGTCTACTTTTACAATATTTTTCATGCCTGCATTGTTCACGCAAGTCCGTGCTGTTTAAGAAACGCATGTGCAGCGTCATAACCACACGGTTTTACGCAAACGATACTACAATGAGGGAACAAGACATAACAAGGGCTAGTGGAGACCTCTAGACCCGCTGGTCTTCTGATGTCGTCCCTATTTCGTGTCTTGGACGGTCTAATGTGGCTCCTTGATTATTCTTAGCATTTCAGCTGGGTCTACGTGTTACTCTTTTGGTTTCCGTAATTACAAGTCCACATTGGTGCATCATATTCGCCTTTTCACTATGGTAATTAGACGCAGGATTTCAACGCTTGCCTCCGTAGATTTCAGTTAATTCTTGGCAAAGGATATAAGCATAATGAAGAACTGACATCAATATCTTTTTAGAAAGCTATTGTTTGAGCTTACCTTCAGCACTAAATAAATAAATATTATATTAAAGTCTTATTAGAATCCGTTAAGCGAGAAACACCTTCACATTAATAGGGAATTCCTTGTGGGTTTTACTTAGTCGCCATTGGACATACACAGAGTTCCAATTTATATATCTTAACTGATCAAATGGTTTTAAAATTGTCCATATTATTATTGAGATATAATTTCAAATCCTCCGTGAGATTCTACATATAAACGTACCAATAGGTTGTTTGGTTATAGTTACCAATAGTTAGCTATTAGTACATATATTACTCGAGTAAGAAACATTATATTTCTCGAGTAAGAAACACATGAATGAGCAATGTGTAGGCCTAAAATAATTATAATCTGAACTAAGATAAAATATTTCATCTACCTAGACGCGTCTTTAGAGGTAGTTTTTTTTTTTGATTTTATATAGCTATCAGATGTTATTGCATTGCCAACTGAATTTAGTATTTTAAAGAAAAAAATTCTTTTAAAACTGCCAAAAACTTTAACTTAGTCGTGCTTACTTCAGCTGATAAAAAAAAATTCGCTTTATCAAAATATACATGAAACTTGCGGAAATTTGTACGGGTATAATGGGGTTGAAGAAATATAGGTTTCAAGAGGAAATCTTTTTGGTAGTCACTATATCAGAATTGGATAATTTAATATACATGTTGCTCAAATAAATTTCGCATAAACTAAAAAAGGGGGAAACGGGGGAAAAAAATTTACAAAAATAAACGTTTTTCGCTAAATTAAGCACAGTCTTTTCAAGTTAAACATAAGCCCTAGTCTAACTTAAATAAATTATCAGGTTCTAATTAGTTTAGTTGAGATAATTGAATTTTAATTAATAACTTATTGATAGATTATATTTTAATAAATAATTAAATTAAAAATTGATTACGAATTTATTATTAGAATATTTAAATAAGAAATTGACTGATATTTTAAGCAAGAAAAATTAACAAAACGGCAAGTAAAAAAGGATGGTTAAACACTAAAAACCTAAAAATAGAGCGAAACACGATTCAGATCAAGCTCTAGCTATGAATAGTGTCAGATTATCGAATTTTTAAGTCAAGTTAGGCATATTTGATTTATTTTTGATTAAAATTTTTTTTTCAATCTTCACGTGGAAGGCAATTTCAGCAGGGATTCTACATCTTAGAAAACTCTTATGCTCGTTGTAGAGAGGAGATTTCGCCTCGACTTAATCCATGAATAAAACCATTAGTAAAGATATCACCGTCATCACCTTGCAGTCTTCTTATTGGTAGAAATTAAACGATAAGTGAAAAAATTTTTTTTGTTTGGTTTTGATGACATCAATTTTTGTTTGGACTTGGGTTGAATCTTTTCATAGAAAATTCGAGGGAGACCTGAGTCAGTATAGGTAAGATATAACGTGACTGACTTGCGAAAATATGTCACAAAAATTAGAGCACAAGATATGTCATAGATAAACCAATGAATTTAAAGAACATTTTTTTGTCACAGAACTATAGAACAGTGATCTCTCTGTTATTGTATACGTCATAGGTATAAACTAATGAAATTAAATTTTTCTCCAAGGAGCTAAAGACATTAATGTCTCTGTTTCTCTTTGAAAGTAATGGTTAACACAGCTGTAGGACAGCATACGTCATAGATATTATACAATGAAATTAAACAGTTTTTTTTTTCTCGGAGCTATAAGAAAGTAAACTCTCTGTTTCTCTTTCAAAGCATTCTGATTCAACAACGAAAACTTAGCTAGCTTACAGAAGTTTCTATTCAACCTTTAAGTATTGTTTTGACTGGCCCTGACTGGCATAAAAATACTAATTTCATACATTTGAAGGACTGAAGAATATTCCTTCCTGCGATCGTGTACAAAAAAAATACAAAAAACAGTACGGGACTGTGGAGTTCTCTTCGAGTGTCCCACGTAACTTGATTAAACATCACTTTCCGTTTTCAGTCGATCTTGATCCTCCTAAACTCGGTTATATTCTTTTTAAATTCTTCTATAACCATATGGCATGGCCTTTGAGTAAAACTAACAAAAATAATATATCTAAACTTAATCAAATACTTAATAACATAGACAAATTTAGTCTAAGGCGTGCAAAGTATAGCAATCAAGGATGCTTGTTGTAACAAAACATTGAACGTAGTTTTAATTAAACTGAAGTACTGAGGTATGTCTTATGTCTAGCTACAAAGATAAAACCTGCATAAGCTCATTCTCTCTCGCTCTTAAATAAATAGAACAAAATAAAACTAAAATTGACATTTTCAAATAAGCAGTTTGTAAGAACAATAGACAGACTTTTGACGACCTTTCTTAATTGTGTTGAATGGTATCTGTTTATTAAAAAAGCAATAAGTTAAGTCTGATATTTGCCATCATTACAAATAATCCATACAATTAATAACCGCAAATAACACAGATATTTATCCACTAGGGGACCTAACGTGTGCGAGGAGAGTCGACCCCAGCAATACAAATGACGCTCGACCCCAAAAAAATACATTCATGTATTTTTAATTATTCTTTGTAAACAAGCATGAACACTGGCTTGTTTTACATCTACATGGCTCTAAAGCAGTCATGGTTCAAAATTCAAATTTTCTTGTTCGCTCATTTTGCGGAGCTAATTCAGAATTTGAATTTTTTCTATCACCATTATTCAGATGAAGGTCATCTGTGTAGGCAAAGGAGACCCTTTTAAGACCTGTCCCTATGCCTCAATTTTCTGTGATTAACGGTTTCTTTCGCCAAATTCCTCGCCTTATGCAGAGTTCCAGTCACAGCTGGGTAACAACTCTTCTTTTTTTTGCTTCCTTCGGCGACTTTTGCTAAGCTTTCTAGGATGTGTGCTTATGCCGCTGCCACCAATGTTCGTAGTGCTAGCTACCGCTGGCACCACTTATTTGGGTGTATGTGCAGGGTCACTACTTTTTAAAGGCAAAAAATGACGCAAAAGATTGCTATGCCACTTACTCGAATGACGCAAAAAAGATTGCTATGCCACTTACTCGAATGACGCAAAAAGATTGCTATGCCACTTACTCGAAGGACGCAAAAAGATTGCTATGCCACTTACTCGAATGACGCAAAAATATTGCTATGCCACTTACTCGAATGGGAGAACCCCCTGTCGGCCTTAATGTTAGTGAGATTCCCGCTCTTACCCCAACGGTTCTGCAAATATCGGGTTTGGTACTACCCTATTTACAGTATACCCTGTCCCAGGGTATGGTAACGCGATCGAGTGGTCAAATGACCACTTTTTGAAAGCAAATATACCGGCCTTGATTTATGGCTAAAAAATTTCTACTCCCTCCTTGGAGGTAATGACCCTCCCTGTCAATATAATAATGACAGTGCCTTTTAGCTGTATTCCTACCCTGCCTGGGTCACGTAAAATATTACACAGTTTGTAGAAAACACTTTACTTTTACTTTACATAAGGGGAAACAAATGTAATTAAATACATAAACAGCGTTAATTTATCTGCAAGTAAAAGACACGGGGGTGGAATATAACAGACCCCATTTGCTACCATTATGCATAAAATTCTTCAGTTTCTATCAACGTTTCATCGATCCAGCTAGGTTTTGTTTTTCTTTCTTTTATTTTATTCTTTCAATTCACGGTACAAATAGTTTATTATTTAGTAATATACGGCACTACTTCATTGCATTTATTACTAACACTAAAAAAAAATTACTAATTATACACTTGCTTCTACTTGTTAAAAACTGAACGCTGTTTTTTTTTCTCATTTTACAATTCTTCATTGAGCCTTTTCTCCATTTTTTCTATTGTACCCAACTCTTTGAGGGGATACAAATTTATTTCTAATAGCCAAAGTTCAAGCAAAGCTGCTCGAAGTTTTGCTAATTCGAGCGCCACTAAAAGCGAAGTCCATTTACCTTCCTCTTTTGACAAAGCCATTTCTGTTTCAATATACCATTTTTTATTTAGTCGACTCGACCCAGTTTTCTCAACTTCCACCAGTTAAAACTTAAAGAAAATAAAAATATAGTATATATGTAGCCTATTGGGGGAGGCTATTATCTCCTATGAGATATCTAAAGGGTTTCCTTGTAGTAGTTTAGTGGCAATAGGCCTAATTACTTTACTTATATATCTGTATCTTTCCAACAATTAAATTCAAATTACACAGTTTTAATAGACTAATTAGTTTGCAGTTTTCGTCCAATTTCCGACACGTGCCATTTGTAGCGATAGAAGTTTTGTAGCGAGAGATACAGACATATAAATGAAACAAACAGAGATAAGAAAGGACAATAGATTTATTGAACTTACATGCTTAGTTGTACAGCAATGGGTCACTTCAAAGACAATAAATGGTTGCGGTACCAACTCCTTTAGATCTAATTGAACATCCACATTAAAAAACACATGTTCACCCCTCCCAATAGCAGTTCTTTCGTCCTGCGCTCTAGGGACTGTCTGCCATTTGCTCACGTGCTCCAAGGACACGACCCCTCGTCCAATAATACGTCTGAAGTATTTTTGAGGATTTGGGCGTTCACACGGTTCTTATCGTTTAAACGTCCTTAAAAATATTGTGCGTAGCACTTTTCTTATTGCTCACTGTCTTAGCGAAATCCAAAGACTGCAGTTTCTTGTCTTTGCTGATTAAGGACGTTTTCATTTTTGAAACTAGATTTAGATTAATTATAGAGTCTGAATTAAAGAAGGAACTTTATTTTGGTATTTCAAATATATCGTGTTTTACTCCCGGTACCTTTCTTAGCGGGTCGATCTGACTGATTGAAAAAAACACAGAACACAAACAACAAAGATTGCCGAACATAGGTATAGTCGAATGGAAATATAGTCGCAAAAACACGGAAAAACAGAAAGACGAATTGATAGACACTCACAAACAGAAAGAAAAGCAGATAGTCTTATAGATGGTTAGAAACACTGACACAAAAACACACAAACACACACACACACACACACACACACACTCACATACACATACACACATACACACACACATACACACACACACACACACAAACACACAAACACACACAGACATAAACACACATAGAAATAAAGACAAACACAAACCCACACAAACACAAAAACACAGACACACACACAAAACACACACACACACACAAAGACACACAAAAAAAGACAGAAACACACATAGACAAAAATACAAATACAGAAACATACAAAAACATACAAACACACAAACACACACAGACACATACACACACACACACACACACACACACTGAAA
>NC_142808.1:36652416-36725946 GCF_049724085.1 Artemia sp. Qi Xiang Cuo
GGAAGTCGTTCCAGATTCTCAAAATGTTTTACTCACCTCCCTTTAACTCTTTCCTTATGAATAATATTGGCCTCGCTCCTATCTTTAACCGAAATAAGTCCAGATTTACTTTTACCTTTCAGTTTGCTACTATATTTACTACTATGTTTTCTGTCTACTTCTTCCAAATCTCCGGCAATTTTATCCTTGGCCTTCACTTCGCACCTACTTAATTCATATTAATTTTTTCTCCTCTTTTTTAAGTTATTCTTAGTTTCAATTGATTTACTACCCAAATAGTTCTTGTACATTGTCCGTCTTATCTATTAAACACTGATATTTCTATCGGCGTTTCTAACTCTCCTCCCTAAGACACTTTTGGTGACTTCATAAACTATTTTCCTGAGATTCTTCACTTCTTCTTCTACATTGTTAAATTTTCAACTTTCCATTTTAGCATCCAACTATTCCTGAACAATCTCTCTCAAATTCTTTTCCTAAAGACTACCAAGTTGATCCAGAGGTTATTATTCCTTATGGTGGATCCGGGCTCGTTGTACTTCGAGAAATGCGGAGCAATGCTGTCCAAAGCATCTCCTATCTGTTTACATGCTTCAGAACTAGTTTCAATTTTGAAGCGTTTAATTGCATCACTTAGGATTCGAAGACATGCTTCAGAACTAGTTTCAATTTTGAATCGTTTAATTGCATCACTCGGGATTCGAAGTTTTTGAATGTAGAAGGCACTAAAACGAAGCAGGATGTTTCAAGCCAATTCTCAAATGCCTCCCAACAGAGTGCGTCCATTCCTTCGTAGACCTGGAAATGAGCATCGAGTACCTGGTACATGTCCTTTTCTGAAAGGGCCTTATTCGCAGTACCTTCCCCGAGAATCTGTGCCGCAACAATAACTTCGTTTAGTCCTGCTCCATCCATGAGAGATCCAACCGCTTTCAAATAGTTAATGAATTCGCTGTTGTTTTTTGACAGATCCTAATGGCAGAGGCTACGGCTTTACAGAATGTTAGTGAATAGGGAAGTAAAAGTAAATAACCTTTGAGGGTGCTACACCAGAAAAAAAAACGATTCTTGCATTGATAAATATTCTAAATCAGATAAATATCCTAAATCCTTTCCTTTTATTTCGTAGTACTCAGTACTTTATGCAATAGTCAGTGATCCAAGGCTCACTATCGTTCAAAAAAAGGGAGGGGATGGCTCACTTCAGCCGCAGTTGATTTGTGGGGGATAAGCTTGAAAAGCGAGCAGTGTAATAATAATAGTGTAGAATATTAAAAGAGGATTGTGCACAATAAAGTTTTATTCTATTAAGGAAGAAGGAGATAAAAAGGGTGACATCCGTGACAAGGGTTATCCTTTTGTGCTATATATAATAAAAGTTCGCCGGTGGAGATACCTTGACCACATACTACGCATGGACAATCCCCGGCTACCGAATGCAGTGCTACGCTGGCAGCCATCGGGTACACGCCGCAGAGCCATATTCAGACACACCTCACAAATTGAATGTGCCATAAAAATCTTGAGTGAATAACTTTATCCATTCCTGAGAACTGCCAATACGTTCTTTTGACGATTTGGATGCACATTTGTATTGTGATTCAACTAAATGCCCTTTTGAAGCCACTAACCCTAATTATCGAAAAAATATACTATTTTTAAACTATTACCTATTCTTTTAACTCATAGACTGACGCCTTGCCATTATTATTAGTTAAATTTCGTTTTGTGTTCCTCCTAGCTTGTTTTTCTTCTTTTTTTTCGTAATAGTCTTTCACGTTCGAATGAAACAGGCATCCATTTGGGCATTTTGACGCCGATCCTTCACGGAGGATCGAATGTTAATTTGGTTCATTTTGTTTTAGGGTTGTTTATAAGTTTTAGCCCTGTTCTTTGTTTATTTATTTATTTTTATCACTTTACATGTCTTTTGCCTCCAATCGATTAATGTTTTTTTCTTTTTTAGGTTGAAAATTAGAACTGAGCAGTAAATTTTGATCTTAGATTCTGTGTAGTCTGTATACTGATGCCGTCTTTTTGTGGAATGGCGTGTATTTTTACATAAAAAGTTGTTGCAACAGACATGGCTTCTTTTAATTGTAAAGTTAAAGTAAAAATCAAGGGTTCTCAACTTTAAGTTCGTTTCACTCTCCGTATAATTGTTATTTATGCCTTTTTTCTCCTTTTTTACATTTTATAAGAAATTGAACCCTTTACTTTTTTTCAATAAATTATATTTTTTGCTCATCCCTCGCTAAACAAATTTACTGCTCATTCAAGCTCTTCTGCTCCTTGTGCAGCTTCTGCTTCTCAGCCAAGAAATTGAATCCTGAGTCAACAAGCAAGTAAACAAGAAAATAAATTCGAAACATTTTATTTTCTCTTTATCTAAATAAATATTGAAAAGAATGTTTAAGTACAACTTAATAATTTGTATTCTTACAGCTTATCATATACTTACTACTTGCCTTTTCTTAGACTCAGGAATTATTTAAGGAACCATTATAAAAAGGCTGAGTAAGTTGGGAAGGTGATCTTGCTCAAAATCATGGTCCTAGAGTCCTAGAATTTTTTTTTTTTTTTTTTTTTTTTTTGATGTTGGATAAAGAAGTACCGTATATTTACGCTAATTAATCAATACTGGTAAATTAATATAATAATTATAATATAGATAAAATAGACCAATACATCAAATATGATTTTAGAGCAATCAATTGGCAAAGTAATACTTTCAGTCTTAAGTTTGATAGCTTAAGAACTTTACTTAAGAACTCCACGCTGGGACACCCAATGCTAAAAAATGTCCTGCAGTGTACTCTTGAATGTTATTTAAAAGAGACCATTAAAACAGGGTATTAATAAATGCCTAGTATCAAAGGTGTAAGACCATTTAATGACCAAAAATACAGTCAAACAAAAATCTATAATATAAATAATTAGCTTTCCCAAATAGCAGTAAAGATGTCAAATATCATTTTTGGGAATATAAAGGAAATTGGTAGCTTGGTTGTATGCCATCAGCCAACAATGACACATGTTCAAAGTTGAAAACTCGGAGTAGCGGAGTAGCGGGAGTAGCAACTCGTCGCTATGGCGACGAGGTGGGGTGTAATTATTAAATTTTCAATTTTTAGTATTATCATATCTTGGATCTCACCTCTCTTGGGTTGAACTTTGTGCCATCAACTACTTTATGGCCAAAACAAATATGTATTTTTTTTTATTTAAATGTACTAGTGAGAGGCGGTGGTTAATGGGGACACCTTGGGAACCAGGTCATTTATTTTGCCTTCTCACCCAAGCATAACATTTCTAAAGTTTAAAATCGTTTCTGATTGCTTTCTTCTATGACCTCAGTTCTAAAAAAAAACGATTTTCGTGTACAAAGAAACGTTTCGCTTGGAATTTTTCTTTTTATGCAATCTATTAATAGTGCTCGAAGTAGCTGACGTGCTAAACCTTATTACTGCAGGGAATTGTTACACTTCAAGGTTTATGTGTGAAATATAGTAATGTTTTAAACTATTGAAAATTCTGCAGAGGAAAGGAATTAGTTTTGGTAAAATTATGCTGTTAAAATGAATTGGGAAACATTTGAAAAAGGGTTTTTCACTCACGATGCTGAACAAGAAGCTACTTCTGTTTGACGCATGTGTTTTAAATTTTCTTCTGAGTTTATGTCCTGTTGACAGCCTGGTTGCACAGATTGACTTATGACTTCCTTCAAAATCCTCATCAACTGTCCCTAAAAGTAAGGAAAGTCATACTTTTAAAATATTCAAAGTTTCCCCTGAAATTTGGTTTTATGTCCTAATCTCTTTCTGAGTTGTATCATATATCCCATTTTGACAACTATAAACTGTATATTTCAATTTTTTATAATAACAATCACCTTTATATTGTCAGGAAATATTTACTTTATTAGCTCAGCTGTTCCTGAGATAACGCAAATGTACTTTTTTCCAACCTTCATGTAAAGGAGTTTCTTTATTTTGTTTGGCCCCCTCCTGACCATTTTATGGGTAGTTTCAATTGAATACCAGTAAGAGTTTCTGAAATATTGCAGTTATGTCATTTTCATATTTAGTTCAGTGTATGCTGGCAGTTTTGCTGAATTTTCTATATAAATTAATTTACAAATACCTGAGAGACCCTCAAAAGATTGAGTCAGTTGGAAAGGTGATCTTGCTGGTCAACAAATCCTGGGATTTGGATTCGTCACAGCATTACTTCTGTGCGGCTATTGGTCTATACTACTAAAATCATAGAAGTATAATAATAAATTAATCCAATATTTCAAAAATTTAGTATACAAATCTTCTATCAAGTATATCTGGTTATGGATTCCCCACTTGATGATATATAGGAAATAGACTGTGCTGTATCTTTAGCTAATTTTGAACGAAAAAGGTATATTTAATACATACTGTAGTGACTTTCGAACAAGAAACCCAGCTATGATGCCCATTGTTGTAGTAAGGCTTGCTGAATAAGTGCCATCTTTCTATAAAGTTTTTAAATCAGCATCCTGAAGCTACTACAAGAAGTAGGACACATTAAAAAATGAAACAATTCCTCCTCAAACATGGTACAATTTGGCAATATAGCCTACTTCTAATATTCCAGCCAAAAAAGGCTGAAAATCAAGACATGGAGGAAAAAACACAATTGTTCATTTGAAAAGGTGAATCACGTGATAACTAAAGGAAATTGAAAGAGGAAATCTATGAAAAACACTTTCCTAATTCAAAAAATTACAAAATGTCATGTGGAAGAGGTCTTTTCAGAAGTTCAACAAACTTCATTCTAGTAAACGATTGGGTTTGATAAGTCGAAATAAGGGTTTGGGCCCAATCTTACGACAATAAGAGGATCTTGGGCCCTTCACTCATGGAAGCCACAATTTTCTAAGGCTTTTTGAATTGTTAGTTGTTAGTACTTAGTTTCTCCTTGGGGTTGCATCCTCCCACTGCGTTTGCAGTGATGTATACGCATATCGGAGATCAATTTCAGAAATGCATCTTAGTTTATTCCTCAGTCCCCTCTCTGTTGACACCTAGGATGCTGCCATTACTGCATCTTCAGCTCAGCTTTTAGGAACTCATCCACAAGATAACTCTATGTTTCTTTCTTTATCACTTCAGAAATAAGCAGCTGGCTAGTTCTCCAGCAGATCTTACTATTACTGACAGTTGGCCATAGACCAATATTTAACAAATCAACTTCCGATTCCAGCGCTCCGATTTCGTCCACTAATTTTTCGTGACTACTTTTAAGTTCCAACATAACGGATGAATAAACAGTTTGCATTATTTTCCAAAATCTTATATCCCTTCCAACTTTTAGTATCGAAACATTCTATCATATAACAGGAATAGGTCAGCTGGTTTCTCGCATTGTGTCTGTAAACAAACATTTAACCTTGATCATTCACCTATAATGCCACCGACATATACAAGTTGCGATGGTTATCGGATCTCTGCCACAATCTGTACCACTTTTAAGATGTAAGGAACAAAACTTAGCCAAAAATTTTGAGTGAGCAATAGTTAGGAAATATCAATGTCCTCAAAAAATTTCAGGTTTAATTTTTTCGAGACTAAAAACGTAATGGTTGAAAAGCTACCCCACGGTCTGCTCCTAAAGGGCTTCAATTGCCCAAATTTGCATGCTACACAGTGATTTTCGGTGCTAGTCACAAAATTTGACTGTAATAGTTCTAAAATAGTGCTACAATAGCGCTCTCCTGCTATAGATGGCAACTCTGAGCACGTGCTACACAGAATAATATATTACTAAAATAGCACTTTCGTACTAAATGTGGCAATCTTACTTCTGATAGTTTGAATACTTAGAGACGAAGTGATTAGCCTTTTTTCGAACCTTTGAATTTCTTAAATTGTGCTCCGGCAGATGAGCTGAATCCAAAATGTTAGAAGTCGGTGGGTAATTTCATTTTTTTAAGATCTGTCCTCTAGCCTTCTTCGCACAAAAATATACGTATAATTAAATGTGTATATTATTGAAATATATTATTATATATTATTGACTCGAAATCATGGTTTCGAGTCAGGCGCAACCTAGTTAAGAACAAATTCTAGCTCAGAAGTAACCGACAATTTAAAACACGAGTTTTAGAAAAAAAAGTAACTATCAAGTGAGGAAGAACGGTCATTTAAAGAAGATTCTGGAATACTAATTATTAATTCTAATAACATTGATTGTAAAATTTTATTGCAAGAACAAAACTGTGGAAATTTTGACAAATAACCTTAAACCTCTCATAAAAAGTGTCGGATCAAGATGAAAACTGTGCCATTGGATATAATTAAAAACATATTTAGGAGAATTACAGTCTCCCATTTGGAGCAACAGGAAAAATCACGAAAAGGGCATTGACGTCTCATTTTTTTTTCTTGTGGGACATTGAAACATCATAGAAAGGTGCTTAAGGGCTTGTTTGAAAGCTAATTTCTATAGGTAGTGTCTTTTGTAAGTAAGAAAAGATAAAATTAAAATAAAATTTTGACCAAAACTGCACCTTCATAAACATGATGATAAATAAAAGTTCAAATAGGGATAAATCCTTTTAATAGACATTGATAATCATAGGCAGCGCAATAGCAGTGCCTAAGTAAAGAACGACGTTGGCAAAATGAATTATTAATTTTATATAATTTTTTTTTAGACCAGGGCACTTCGTATCGAAGGAGTTGTCTTAGAAACGTCGAAAAGGGCTCATTCAATTGGAAATTGGAATGGCCTGTGCCCTTTTTAATAGTCAAAAGTGATAGGAAGGCAACTAACACCCCTTCCACGCCCACCATTTCCCCAAACACATCCAATCAAAATTTGTGATAGCCATTTTGTTCAACGTAGTTGATTTTTAGATAGAAAACATGTTTTTAAGGAGGAAACTCCCCCATAGCCCTCAGGGCAAGGGTTGTAAGTTTTTCCCTGGGGGCATATAAGATTTTTATAGAAAGCGTTGTCTTAGAAACTTCAAAAAGAGCTCATTCGATTGGAAATTCAAAATACCCTTTTTAATAGTCGAAAATGATTGGAAGGCAACTAACCCCCTTCCACGCCCACCATTTCCCCACACACATCCAATCAAAATATTTAGATAGTCATTTTGTTCAACGTAGTTGAAAGTTGTGAAAGTAGGTCTTTGAGGAAGACAAACCCCCCACAGCCCTCAGGGCAAGGGCTATAAGTTGTGCCCTGGGGGCATATGAGGTTTTCATAGAAAGTGTTGTCGTAGAAATTTCCAAACCAAACACATTCAATCAAGATTTTGATATATTCATTTTGTTATAATTAGTTGAAAGTTCTGAAAATTAGGTCGTTGAGGATGACACCCCCCCCCTCCCGACAACCCTCAGGGCAAGGGTTGCAAGTTATGCCCTGGGGGATATATGGTTTTTGTAGAACGTTTTGTCTTAGAAACTTCAAAAAGGGCTCATTTGATTGGAAATTGAAAGGGCTTGTTAATAGTTGAAAGTCGAAAATGGAGAGCAACTAACCCCCTCTCACGCCCACCATTTCCCTAAACAAATTCAATCAAAGTTTTGCGATAGCAATTTTGTTCAACGTAGTTGAAAGTTCTGGAATTTTGTATTTGAGGCTGAGAAACCCCCGAGAACCCCCAGGGCAATGGTTGTAAGTTATGCCCTGGGGACATATAAGGTTTTTATAGATAGCTTTGTTGTAGACACTTCAAAAGGGGATCATTCCATTGGATATTGAGATGGCTAGTGCCCTTTTTAAGTCGAAAATGATTGGAGGGTAACTAACCTCCCACTCACGCTCATCATTTCCCCAAACACATTCCATCAGAATTATCAGATAGCCATTTTGGTCAACGTAGTTGAGAGTTCTGGAAATTAGGTCTTTGAGGATGATACTCCCTCCAAGGCCCTCAGAACTAAGATTATAAGTTTTGCCCTAGGGGGCATATAAGGTTTTTATTGAAAACTTTGTCATAGAAACTTGAAAAAGGGCTCATTTGATTTGAAATTCAAAGGGCTAGTGTTCTTTTAAATAGTCGAAAGTTATTGGAGGACAACTAACCCCCCTCTCACGCCCACCATTTCCCCAAAGATATCCAATCAAAATTTAGAGATAGCCGATTTTTTCAACGTAGTTGAAAGTTTTAGAAATTAGGTCTTTGAAGATTACACTCCCCCCCCGAAGCCCTCAGGGTAAGGGGTGTAGTTTATGCCCTGGGGGCTTACAAGGTTTTTATAGAAAGTTTTTTTTAGAAACTTCAAAAAGGGCTCATTCGATTGGAAATTGAAAGGGCTAGCACCCTTTTTAAAAGTTGAAAATGACTGAAGGGCAACTAACCTCCCTCTCACACCCACCATTTCCCCAAACACATTCCATCAAAATTTTCAGATAGCCATTTTGTTCAACGTAGTTGAAAGTTCTGGAAATTAGGTCTTTAACGATGACACTCCCCCCAGAGCCCTCAGAGCTAAGGCTGTAAGTTTTCCCCTGGGTGCATGTAAGGTTCTTATTGAAAACTTTGTTATAGAAACTTGAAAAAGGGCTTATTTGATTGGAAATTCAATGGGCTAGTGTTAGTTTTAATAGTCAAAAGTGAATGGAGGACAACTAACCCCCCTCTTACGCCCACCATTTTTCCAAATACATCCAATCAAAATTTAGAGGTAGCCAATTTTTTCAACGTAGTTGAAAGTTTTGGAAATTAGGTCTTTGAAGATTACAACCCCCTCAACACCCTCAGGGTAAGGGTTGTAGTTTATGCCCGGGGGGCATACAAGGTTTTTATATAAAGATTTTTTGTAGAAACTTCAAAAAGGGCTCATTCGATTGGAAATTGAAAGGGCTAGTGCCCTTTTTAATAGTCGAAAATAACTGAGGGGCAACTAACCCCCCCACCCCCTCTCACACCCACCATTTCCCCAAACACATTCAATCAAAATTTTGAGATGACCATTTTGTTTAACGTAGTTTCAAGTTCTGGAAATTAGGTCTTTGAGGATGACAACCCCTCCCCCCACAACCCTCAGGGCCAAGGGTCGTAAGTTATGCCCTGGAGGCTTATCAGGTTTTTATTATTGAGAATTGAGGGGGCTAGTGCCCTTATTAATATTCAAAAACGATGGAAAGGCGAATGCCCCGCCATTCCCATCATTTCCCCAAACACTTCCGATCATCATGTTTATATAGCAATTTTGTTGAACGTAGTTGAAGGGTCCGGAAATTTTGTTTTTGAGTATGAAAGGGCTAGTACCCTTTTTAATAGTCGAAAATAATTGAAGGGCAACGAACCCCCCTTCCATCCCCACCATTTTCCAAAACACATCCAATCAAAATTTTGAGATAGCCATTTTGTTCAACGTGGTTGAAAGTTCTGAAAATTGGGTCTTTGAGGATGACAAACCCCTCACAGTCCTCAGGGCAAGGGCTATAAGTTATGCCATGGGGGCATATGAGGTTTTCATAGAAAGTGTTGTCATAGAAACTTCAAAATGGGCTTATTTGATTGGAGAAATGGCTAGTTTCCTTTTTAATAGTCGAAAGTCACTGGGAGGCAACTAGCACCCCTTCCACGCCCACCATTTCCCCTAACACATCCAATCAAAATTTTGAGAGAGCCATTTCGTTCAATGTAGTTGAAAGTTTTGGAAATTATATCTTTGAGCCGGAAACTCCCCCCACAGTCTTCAGGGAAAGGGTTATAAGTTATGCCCTGGGGGCATATAAGGCTTTTATTGAAAGCTTTGTCGTAGAAACTTCAAAAATGGCTCATTCGATTTTAAATTCAAAGAGCTAGTGCTCGTTTATATAGTCGGAAGTCATTGGAAGGCAACTAACACCCCTTACACGCCCACCGTTTCCCCAAACACATCCAGTCAAAATTTTTAGATAGCTATTTTGTTCAACGTAGTTGAAAGTTTTGGAATTTAAGTTTTTAAGGGTGAACCCCCCCCAAAGCCCTCAAGGCAATGGTTGTAAGTTATGCCCTGGGGGCATATAAGGTTTTTATAGAAAGCGTTTTCGGAGAAACTTCAAAAAGGGCTTATTCGATTGGAAAATGAAATGGCTAGTGCCCTTTTTAATAGTCGGAAGTAATTGTATGGCAACTACATTAGGTCTTTGAGGATGACAGCCCCCCCCACAGCCCTTATGGCAAGGGTTGTAAGTTATGCCCTGGGGGCATATGAAATTTTTAAAGAAGGAGTTGTCGTAGAAATTTAAAGAAAGGCTCATTCGATTGGAAATTGGAAGGGATAGAGCCCTTTTAAATAGTGAATCTGATTGAACATAATTCAACCCTCCTCTCACGCCTACCATTTCCCTAAACACATTCAATCAAGATTTTGATATATTCATTTTGTTCAACGTAGTTGAAAGTTATGAATATTAGGTCGTTGAGGTTGACAACCCCCCCCCCCAAAAAAACAAACCTCTGGGCAAGGGTCGTAAGTTATGCCCTGGGGGCATATATGGTTTTGTAGAACGCTTTGTCGTAGAAACTTCAAAAAGGGCTCATTTGATTGGAAATTGAAGGGGCTTGTACCCTTTTTAATAGTCGAAAGTGAATGGAGAGCAACTAACCCCCTCTCACGCCCACCATTTCCCCCAAAAAATGCAATCAAAGTTTTGCGATAGCCATTTTTTTCAACGTAATTGAAAGTTTCGGAATTTTGTATTTGAGGATGACAAAGCCCCGAGAACCCCCAGGGCATAAGGTTTTTATAGATAGCGTTGTCGTAGACACTTCAAAAGGCGCTCATTCAATTGGATACTGAGATGGCTAGTGTTCTCTTTAAGTCGAAAATGATTGGAGGGTAACTAACCCTCCTCTCTCGCTCATCATTTCCTCAAACACATTCCATCAAAATTTTCAGATAGTCATTTTGTTCAACGCAGTTGAAAGTTCTGGAAATTAGGTTTTTGAAGATGAGACTCCCCCCCAGAGCCCTCAGAGCTAAGGTTATAAGTTTTGTCCTAAGGGCATATAAGGTTTTTATTGAAAACTTTGTCAAAGAAACTTGAAAAAGGGTTCATTTGATTAGAAATTCAAAGGGCTAGTGTTCTTTTAAATAGTCGAATGTGATTGGAGGACAACTAACCCCTCTCTCACGCCCACCATTTCCCCAAATACATCCAATCCAAATTTAGAGATAGCCGATTTTTTCAACGTAGTTGAAGGTTTTAAAAATTAGGTCTTTAAAGATTACAACCCCCCCCCCCCAACAGCCCTCAGGGTAAGGGTTGTAGTTTTTGTCCTGGGTGCATACAAGGTTTTTAAAGAAATTTTTTGTAGTAATTCCAAAAGGGCTCATCCGATTGGAAATTGAAAGGGCTAGCACCCTTTTTAATAGTCGAAAATGACTGAAAGGCAACTAACCCCCCTCTCACACCTACCATTTCTCCAAACACCTTCAATCAAAATTTTGAGATGACCATTTTATTTAACGCTAGTTTCAAGTTCTGGAAATTAGGTATTTGAGGATGACACTCCTTCCAGAGCCCACAGGGCTAAGGTTGTAAGTAATGTCCTGGGGGCATATAAGGTTTTATTGAAAGCTTTGTCGCAGAAACTTGAAAAAGGGCTCATTCGATTGAAAATTCAAAGGGCTAGTGCCCTTTTTAATAGTCGAAAGTGACTGGAAAGCAACTAGCCCCCTCTCGCGCCCAGCTTTCCCTCACACATCCAATCAAAATTTTGAGATAGCCATTTTGTTCAATGTAGTTTAAAGTTACGGAAATTACATCTTTGAGGATGACAACCCCCCGCCCCCCCCCCGGCCCGCAGGGTAAGGGTTGAAAGTTATGCCCTTGGGGCATATGAGGTTTTTATAGAAAGTGTTGTCGTAGAAACTTAACAAAGGGTTCTTTTGATTGGAAATTGAGAGGGCTATTGCCCTTTTTAATAGTCGACAGTAATCAGAAGGAGAATCCCCCCCACGCCCTTCATTCCCCCAAACATTTCCGATCAACATTTGTATATGGCTATGTTGTTCAAGGTAGTTGAAATGTCTGGGAATTATGTCTTTGAAGATGACAACCCTCCCCTCATAGCCCTTAGGAGGAGGGTGGTAAGTTTTGCCTTTAGGGCATTTAATGTTTTTGTTGAAATTTTTGTCGTAGAAGCTTCTAAAAGGGCTCATTTGATTGGAAATTGAGAGGACGAGTGCCTCTTTAATTAGTCGAAAGTGATCAGAGGGTAAATGTCTCCCTCCACGCCTATCATATCCTCAAATACTTCCAATCAAAATTTTGATACAGCCATTTTTTATCAGAAAGGTCTGGAAATTATGTCTTTGAGGATAACAAGTCCCCCATCCTTCAAGGCAAGGGTTGTAAGTTTTGCTCTAGGGACAAATAGTGTTTTTATAGAAAGTGTGGTCATATAAACTTAAAAGGGGGCTCATTGGATTGGTAATAATACGCTTTGGTGCCCTTTTTAAGAGTCAAAGTGATCAGAGGGCAGCTACCCTTCTCCACCACTACAAACGCGTCATATTGTCCCGAAATGCGTCTAATAGAAATTTTGAGATGGCCATTTTATACATAATAGTCGAAATATCATATAACAAGGCTTTTGGGGTTGAAACAAACCCCAGAGAGTAGGAGCAAGGATTGCAAATTATGCCCAGGGGGTACTATAGATTTTTATGGAAGGGATGGTTGGTTAACTTCTGAAGAGCCTCAGTCTTCCTCCCTAAAAAATACTTTGTCGATATAAAACAAACAGAAATTAACCAAAAAAAATTTTCCACAAAATAAGTTTTTCAAAAAAAAGTAAATAGCTACATTAAACCAAAGATGAACAACTCAATTAATCTACCAAGCATAAAACTACCACAAATCAGTATTTATAAATAAATGAAACCAAAAACAAACAGAAATTTGTACAAACAGAATTTGAAACCCAAAATATAATTTGTACTTCACTTAAGAAAACATCTTTTAAATGTTTCCACTTTTATAACTTTAAGAAATAAAAAATTAATTAAGATTTTAAGGAATAAATATCAGCATTATGTATATTAAACTGACAATGCACATTTTTTTTAGTAAAGTACAAATTATATACTGGCTTTTAGAAAGCATAGGGGTTTAGAACCCTACTCAAATTAATTTCTGCTCGTTTTGAGTTTGACTTATTTTAATTTCTGTTTGTTTTGGGTTTTATTTATTTATTAATACTGATTTGTGGTAAAGTAAACTCGCTTAGTTACTTCTAAACTCGCTTTTTAGTGGCCAAATAGATTAATTGTTACACATAAGACCCCCCCCCTCCGATGCCTTTTGACAATAGTGTCAACATACCCATTTAAAAAAATGGCAAATATGTCTAAAAAAAATACCTTCAATAACGAAATAATATTTGCTCCATCATAGGCAAGAACGCCAACTTATATTAGTACCTATTTAAAAACAGACATCAAGTCTATATGTTAACAACGCTACTTGACTACAAATGTGCTTGCGTTGTCTTAAAAACCGACGTTATAAGATCCTTTAATTTTTAATCACAGGAATACCTGGGAGCTTTGAATGCAAAGGGAGACTGAACCAACCACTAAGGGGAGCAAAATTATTGTTTTCTGTCATAACTTTGTTTTAGGCTCGGGAATTCCCAATTGTTTATGGGTTCTCGGTAAAACAATTGGTTCTGTTCTTAAACAAATAAATATGTACCATAATAATTTTCGGTGAATAAAAGCAGCAAATGTCAATAATCACTCCATTTTCTTATGAGCAGTGGCTCAACAGCAACAGCTATAGAATTTGATGGAACGTAACAAGATTGAAAAAGGGATTTCTTTTGTCTTGTGAGTGTCTTATTTCTTTGTATACTGAAAAACCCAAAATTTGTGTGCGTTCTCTGTCTTCCAGAGGGGGGATGGGCGGGAATGCTCGTCAAAGCATGTGCCCACGTAGGATGCTCCTATATAAGTTACAGTTATAAAAACAGCATAAACAGCACAAATGCAGAAAATACAAACAGCCCGCGGTTATTAATTCTTGATTAATATTACTCAAACCAATACTGTTCAGCTAAGAGAGTCAAGGCCACTGTCCTAGATTTTGAAGACATCCTGTTTTGTATCTTTGTATAAGACATCCTAAAAAAATGCTCCATCCTACATTTGGAAAAATACATATTTCTGTATCTTCACGAAAAAAAAATCATGCCTCCTCCCTTCAATTTCGTGAATTGGTGGGGAAAAAATAATCCGGCATTAAGTCTGGCTTACCGACAATTTGTTTCTAACATAAAGGCCTGAAAGCGTAATTGTCCTATTCTGTTATACCAAATTTCTGGAGAAAAGACAGCCATCTAACATAATTTTTTCAGCTGTTTCTAATGGTCAATAGAGGACTCGGTTAGTCAGTACGATCCACTGTTGTATAGAATTGAACAATTCAATCAACAAACAAAACAATTAGCAACAAACTTGATGGTGTATAAGACTCTTAGAATAGCGCTCTTTGCTTTATGAACTTTTTTATAATTTAAATGCTTCTTAAATAACTGAAATCCTGAAATTAACTTAAATTGAAGTATATTCATAAAAAAGACATCTTTATTTAAAGAAAGAAATGTATCTGCATCTCTAATGGTTAGATCAAATTCACCCAGCTTTGTATAAATTAAACTGAGATTAGCATAATACCTAAAACAAAAATCAAAATTAAAATATTAAGAAAACTTGAAGCCAGCTCCAAGACATAAGGCCACCAAGTGCCAAGGACATCAAAATAAGAACCTTGTTTACGCCTTCAACTATCTTAGTTCTATCATTGTTTGAAAACCATGATGTTCGTAGATCCTGTTTTTGGTTGTTTCAAAATTATTAAGTTTTTAGGTCAGTACCAAATTTTCGTCAGTGTTGCCCTTCTGAACCGTGAAAATACATAAACAAAACTAAATAGACAAATTTGCAACGCTCTTCGTCCATAAGAATTCTAACCTTGTTAGTAGTGGGGCCTTACCACTTTCAAAGTCACAGATAGGGAAATTAACACAGGGAAAATAGCATTGGATTTCAAAGTCACAGATAGGGAAATTAACATTAAGTTTCCAACGGCATCCCCTCCCTGGTTTCAAACGCATGCCCTCCCTTTTTCTATGGAATTTCGAACGCATGCCCTCTGACGTCACGCGAAAAACCTGTTTCTAGGCAACATTCCCACCCTTGGCAAGAGTTCAAAGGTCAGGTGGCATACACCCCTTTTCCCTGTTTCTAGGCAAAATCACGTCTAGACACACCCCTGGCAAGTTTCCCAGAGATATTTACTTGGAATGTGTCCCATGTAATACACAAATTTTGATAATAAGCTCCTAACCCCTCACCCCTGTTGCGCAAGCACTCTGACACAATAATGCATACCCCCTTTCAAACGTATGTTACTTCACGCGACACACCCTCGCCTTTAAAGGGCCAGATAAGTCGAGCTACCAGCCCATCGACCCTGCACAGTGTAGTCACCTGTTCTATTAAAGTGAAAAGACATGACAAGACTCCACGGCAAACTCCTCTGGACTCCAATGACATCATATGACTTACTCCATTTCAAACGGACAGGTCTAATATGCTTGACGTAATTTTGCGTGACCCTACCTCAGGAATCAATGGGGGAATTCCCGCTGGTAGCTCACACCTTACGTAATGATGGCGCATTCCTCACTGCCAGATCATACCATTTTGACATTTTTCACCCAAAGCTTTTCTTTTTCTGCGTTTCATTGTTCGCTCAAAACACCTTTCATTTTTATTTCTATAGTTCTTGACCCCGCCAGGACTCCCTTCCAACGGTACATTCCCTTCCAACGGTACAGCGCCCCAGGCAATTCGCCCATGAAACCTTTGCCAATATTTTGTATTTTGAACCATATTTTAAAAATAAACTATTGCACGACACCTCAGATTACCCATTTGTTGGCACTCATTAGAGCGGCGTGTTTACTGCCAAATTTGATATACTCCGGTGGGTATTTGCTTTCAAGGTATTAATAAAGGGAAAACTCGTTTAAACTATATAGACATTAAGATATGAGACACGCGTCCCAAGCAATAAATCTTAAAATCATAGATACTGTAAATAAAAACAAATTGACAAGCAATAAAACATAAAAAAGACAGCTAAAAAACACGACAAAAAATAAAAGTTGAAAATGTCATATTATCATTATATACGCAAAAAAGAAGCATCTTTCATTGAAAGCCGGGGCTTCTAGTCTGCAACCCCACAGGGTAGGTCAGGGGGAGTGATATTAGATGCAGTTTAAGACATATTAAGAACTGCTACCTGTTAGATCTTCATCTCTTCCATGGGAAAAATTCTTTAATGTCCATACCTTAACTTTTAACCTGTAGTTCAAGCCACAATGACATTACATGACCCCCAACCCCAACCCAAACATAACTTTCTTCAGGCATTTTCTAATAAAAATAACGGCTCTGATTACCGTGATTCAACCCGAGCCAACCCTAATATCGCACAAAATACTCCGCACTGCCATGGCATTTCACTCTTGGGACATCGCCCCCACCCCCTTCATGCCCTGCTTTACCTAATGTTAGTGAGATTTCCTATTTTTTTACACTGGTTAGAATGATCTGTTACCCTCCCAATTTGATAGACTCCGGGGGCATTTGCTTTCAATATATTAATATAGGAAAATGCGTGTCTTACTCGAACTAAAGACTACATCTCAAAAACACAAACAATGAAAATAAAACCAAATTGATAAGCAATAAAACATAAAAAAGACAGCTAAAAAAACACGACAAAAAATAAAAGATGAAAATGTTATATTATACAATACACAAAAATAACCATCTATTATAGAAAACCGGTGCTTCTAGTCTGCAAGCCCGGAGAGTAGGAGAAGGAGGAGTGATATTAGATGGAATTTAAGACATATTAAGAGCTTTTAAGGATGTACCCCTTTTTCATTAAGATAAATTGATGAATATTAAAAAATATCCTAACAATAGGTTCCACCTTCTGTCTTATCTTTAAGCTCAAGAGTATACTAGTCAATGACCATGCATACCACCTTGGTAAATTATGGATGATATTAAACACTTTCATGGCAACGCTAAATCTCCCCCAAGAAATCTTTCAGGCATTTCCTAATAAAAATTATGGTTCTGAATCCCATGATTCAAGTTTCTTACAACCCAAGCCAATCATAATGTCCCACAAAATACTCCACACTGCCATAGCATTTCACCCTTGTGACACCACCTTCTGCCCCCTTCATCCCCTGTTTGACCTGATATTAGAGAGATTTCCCCTTTTTTGGCACTCGTTAGAATGATGCGTTACTCTGCCAATTTGTTAGAATCTGGGGGGTATTTGCTTTCAAGATATTAATTAAGGGGAAATGCATGTCTTACTCGTGCTAAGATTATATCTTAAAAAACACAGACAATTTAAATGAAAACAAATTGACAAGCAATAAAATATAAAAAAGACACGACGAAAAATAAAAAACCACGACAAAAAATAAAAGATGAAAATGTCATATTATCATATACACAAAAAAGAACCATCTATTATAGAAAACTGAGGGCTTCTAGCCTGGAACCCCTGAGGATAGGATAGGAGGAAATGATATTAAATGGAATTTAAACCATATCAAAAGCTTTTAAGGAAATACCTCTGTTTCATTAAGATAAATTTATGGATATTTCACATCATCCTAAAAATAGGTTCCAGATCACACCTAGAAGTATTCATTTTCAGAGGGTGCATTGATAATAGATGTAATTTGTAGGCGTTATTGCAGCTTCAAAATGATAAAGAATAACGTGTAAAATTTAAGGAAAGACGAAGGGAGAGGACTCCAGGTGAGGGGAACCGTTTTCTCCGTCACCAGCTCAATACTGTTTTATTTTTTTATCGTTACGCAAAGCGGTAATTTTCAAGCATACATTTATGGTTATCCCGCCTTCCTCCCCTAAGGTACCGACCTGTTCCCTGCTTGCCTCCGAGGAAGTGTCCAGTCCCCCCCCCCCGAGCGTTTTCTTTTAGCCCAGGGTACATTCTCATCAAAATATCAAAACACGCAAAGGAGGGGAAATTCTATTTCGAGAAATTCTTGTTACCTTCCACCCCGTGCACTTTGGGGAGTTTGGTCTGAGTATACTCTTTTTGGGGGGACGAAATCTGGCCATCCTACGTGCAGTGGGGAGTTTGGTCTGTGTCTACTCATTCCTGGGACGGAATCCGGGCTTCGGCTAGGTGATAAAAGAGGTTAAAAACGGTCTCGCTCAAGATAATTTAAAGGTAGTAATAATAGGGAAATTATCGCTGATTTTCTACAGCAACAACATCAGAACATCCCTGTACGAGAAAAGTAGATATCCAACCCGGTAAAAAAGTATATTTATGGTCCAGAACGGAATGGCGCTACGATACTGTTTTCACACTAGCACCAGCTCTCCACATGACACACCCCCCTTGAAAATAGAGGAACCCCCTTTTTTGCTTTACTAGTGTTAGATAATCTAAGCATTTCACCTCACATTGTTGCACTATAACTACTCTAAGACATCCATTCTCAACCCCCATCTCCCCAAAACATTTTCAGACATTTCTCGCCTAAAAATTTTATTTCATGTCCGTCATTCGGGTTTTAGCAAGTAATTCAGCCCACAGTACACCACTGTAAACACTCTAAGACCCTCCTCTGTCATCACCCCATCCCCCCAAAAAACATTCTTCAGACATTTCTTGTTAAGAAATTATATTTCACGTCATTCATTTGGGTGTTCGCAAGCAATTCAGCCTACAGTACCACAAAATAACTACTCAATCAAGCCCCTCTCATCGCCCCATTTCCCCAAAACACTTTTCAGTCATTTTTTGTAAAAAATTTCATGTTCAAGTCACTCAAGTCACCACATAGTTTTTAAAACACTTCTCAAGCATTCTTTATTTTGATAATGATTTTACAGCTTGACTGCGATATCTATACTTTGTCATTGATTTCTGTGACTTGGTCCGGAGTTCTAGGGTTGACTCCATTGGTGGCTCTGAGGTTAGAAATAAGATACTGAAGATTATGAATATGATTTTTGAAAAGGGGGAAGTACCTAGCGATTTTAGGAAAACCTTAATTAAGCCACTTTATAAGAAAGGTGATAAAAGTGAGTGTGGTAATTATCGAGGCATTAGTCTGGTCTCTGTAGGTAGTAAATTACTTAGTAATATGATACTTTTCAAACTGAGAGATGCCATAGAAAAAGTTTTTAGAGAAGAACAATGCAGTTTTAGAAAAGGTAGAGGATGTGTTGACCAAATTTTCACTCTTAGGCTAATAATTGAGAAGTGCCTGTGTTTTCAAACACCTTTGGTCCTCAGTTTCATAGATTATGAGCAAGCGTTCGATTCTGTTTATAGAAGAGCTTTGGTAAAGGTTTTATCCTTGTATGGTATACCAGACAATTACATTAAAGTGATTAGTTCTATGTATGAGAATTAAATACAAAATACAAGTTTTTTAAACTGAAAGTAAGGAGCGACAATAAAACTAAAAACGAACAGAAATTATTCCGTATATGAAAGAGACTGTCCCCTCCTCAACGCCGCGCTCTTTAAGCTAAAGTTTTTTATTATTTTAAAAAATAAATTTTTTATACAGAGTCAAACTTTATCGTAAAGAGCGAGGCGTTGAGGAAGGGACAGTCTCTTTCATATACAGAATAATTTATGTTGGTTTTAAGTTTTAATGTCGCTCCTTACTTTCAGTTTAAAAAACTTGTTTTTATTTATTTAATTTTTGAATGTTTTTGAATAAATGTAGGTTTTGATCTTGGCTCACTGTACATGAATAATTAAAACAAAATTTTCACATTAACTTACTTTTATTTAGTTGAATGGCTTTCTCGAAACTTGTTTAATTTTATTTACGAACGTTTTTATTAGTAATAAATATACGTAACTTACAAATTAACTTACGTAACGAACTTCTATATTCATATATTTTTAATACGTTTATTAGCGGGTTCACCCTCTAGTCAATACCTTGCTCTTTAAGTGAAAGTTCAAATTTTGTTCCAATTCTTTAGAAATTACCGCTTAATCACAAAGGCCGTTAATTAGAATAAATAGCTCTTATGAAAGTACTAAAAAATCTTTGGCTTAAAGAGCGTGGCATTGACTACAGGTTGAACCCAATTATATATGTAATATTTTCTGTTCGTTTAAAGTTTCGACGTTGCTGCTGTTGCAGTTGAAATACTTGTTTTTTTATATTAAATTTATGATCTTTTTTTAAATAATGCTGGGAAGTCCGGCGTCCCCTTCATAGCAGTGTCCCTTCCCCCATGAAAACTTCCTTCATGGAAAGATCCTCCCACATAACCCCTGACCCTCCTCCCACTACCAGAAAAATCCCCCCTGAAAACGTCTGTATATTTCCCAATAACCAATACTATATGTTAACATTGGGTAAAGTTCATAACTTTCAGCCCTCCCCCGGGAACTTAGGGGGATTAAGTCATCCTAAAAGACATACCTATAATATTTTTGAACATGTTGAACAAAATGGCTACCTCAAAATTTTGATCAGGTGACTTTGAGAAAAACATGAGAGTTGGAGGGGGGCTAGCTGCACTCCATTTTTTTTTGTCGCTTAAAAAGGGCACTAGAACTTTCAATTTCTATTCCAATGAGCCCTCCTATGATATTCTAGGACAACTTGGTCGATACGATCACCCCTGGGGAAAAAAAAACAAAAAAAAACAACAACAAACAAACACGCACCCGTGATCTTTCTTCTGGCAAAAAATGCGTCTATGGAATTAAAAAAATCCATATTTACTTCGGCTACACTTTCCAAAAGGTTTCATTTGTCAGTTGCCCCAGATTCTTCAGATTTATTGGCACGGAGCAAGTTGATACCAATTTTGGAAGCCGCGCGTACGGAAGGCCATTTACGTCCAAAGCTGAGGGGTGTGAGACTTTTCGTGGGGGATAAGATTTTTGCATACACGATTGTGAATTGGGTAAAGTGATAGAAATTTATCGAGAACAACGGAAGGTTATAGCAGTAGAGGAAATAAATAATTTCTGAGACCACACTGGCTAATCATGATAAACAAGAAATCGCGAAGAAAGGAAACGAGAATCAAGCCTTTATCTCAGGATAAAAAACATCCGGCCAGAAAAGATGAGGGTTTTTTCGATGAGGAATGTAGGCAGAAAAGGGAAGAGGTAATTAGGGTTTTCAGGCTACTTAAAGTCACATACCCATTGGATCAGGAAACGAATTTGCGCAGGTTAGCTGAATATAGAAAACTAAGTTCAGATTATAATAGGGTTAAAAGAGTTAAAAATAGAGAGAGCCATATGCAAATTAATGAGGAAATTAAGAAAGCTTATAGTGTGAATAACTCAAGAAAGTTTTGGTCGGTTGTTAAATGTTCAATCCAGGGCACGGGAATAAGAGGAGACGTCTCAGCAGTTGAGACGTGGCCAGATTATTTTGAGAATAGAGAGTCAGAATATGTTAGGGCGAATGAGTCGAATGGTTCAGAGGATAGAGAGCCAGGTCGAAGGACGGAAACATATCCTTTAAGGTAGTATGATTATGATTTAATTAAGCCTGTACCTCAACAAGAAATTTGGGATCAGTTGAAAAGGATGAATGGAAATTCGTGTCCAGGAACAGATGGTATATCTACAAAGGTTCTGAAGTTAGGGAGGATAATTTTAATACCCATGTTGGCTGCAATTTTCTCGTTTGTAATAGAAAAAGCTTGTTGGCCTCGCTCAAGGGACATTTCTGTAGCAGTGTCTCTTTTTAAGAAAGGTAATAGGAGGTTACACGAAAACTTTAGGTCTATCCTTATGGGGGACACGGTAAGTGAATTGTTTTGTAAGGTTCTGGATTTTAGGCAAAAAGATTGGTTAGATAAGGAGGAAATACTTAGCCCTATACATGTTGGTTTTCGAACGACATTCAGCACTACTGACCATGTTTTTACTTTGGATGAATTGAGAAAGAACTATGCTGGAGGGAAAACTGGTCGGCTATTCGTAGCCTTTTTAGACCTAAAAACTGCTTTTGATTCGGTAAACAGAACGTTTTTGATTGAAAGTTTGTTAGAAATAGGCTTGCCGTCATGTTATGTAGCAATAATAGCAGATACGTATCGGAAGGTGAAATTTTCTTTGAGAGTTATGGGGAATTTTTCTAGGCTGGTCACATCTTATGTGGGTGTGAAACAAGGATGTACATTATCTCCTAAGTTCTTTTCCTTGTTTGCTAATGATTTAGATAGGTATATGAAAAACATTGGAGCCCCTTATTTATCTTTGGATTGGTTTATGCTATCATGCATGTTATTTGTGGATGATATTGCTCTAGTGGCGGATAGCAGAGAAAACCTTCAGAGGATATTAGATATAATAAAAAAATATTTAAAAAAGAAGGAGTTAGAGTTGAACACTAATAAATCAGTAGTATTAGTATTCAGGAGTAAAGGAAATGTTGATGGAGAGGTTCATTTTAATTTTGGAGGAAAGTATTTAGAGGCTAATGAGGAATTTGTTTATGTGGGTGTTAAGTTTAGTGCTTTAAGGGGGATGTCTAGGCATGTGGAAAATTGTAATTAAAGGGGTAATAGACTAATAAATGTCCTTTTGAGAGGTAATTCAAATCAGCTAGCGTACATGAGGATCCAAAAAAGAGTTTTCCGGACAAAGGTAGTTTCTAGTCTAAATTGTGGCTCTGGAGTTTGGGGTTTTGCTAAAGTAGCGAAACTAGAAATAGTTCAGATAAGATATTTTAAGAGAATTCTAGGCTTGAAGGATTTATTTTGTTCAGTGGTACGAAAAGGAGTGTTGGGTCTTTTTTCTTTAAGGAATGATAGATTGGTTAGAATGGTAAAATTCAGGGAGAAAAAAATTAGGCTAGCTAGAGTTCGGCTTCTTAATGCAGCTTATTTGGAGAGCTTGAAGCATGGTAGACTTGATTAATGGTCAAATTAGCTCTAGAAAATACTGGACCTTTGTTGTCTTTTGAAGATGTGGAATGAAAGAAAAGGCATTATGGATGAAACCGTGACAGTGTGGAAGGAAGTCCAGCGAACCCTGAAGGACCAAGAAATCCAAGAGTGGCAAGCTTATAAGGACCAATCTGTGTCTTTGAGGTTTTATTCCAAAGCCAAAGACGGTTGGGGGGAGGAGGTTTATCTTAAATTTGGGTTGAATAAAGAGGATTTGAAGAATTTGTTGTTGGTAAGAGGGGATAGTTGGGATTTAGGTGAGAGAAGGAAATTTTTGGGAAAGTTTAGGCTGGCGGCTGGCCCTTATTTCTGCCCAATGTGTGAGTAGAGATGACCCTAAAGCTCCGAACAGGACATAATTTATGCATGTTTTTAAGGTTTTTCTCAGTGAGAATTTGAAAAAACAGGAATTTTGTCGCATTTTTGTATGGTTTTATGGTTTTTGTCAGTGAGAATGAAAAAACAGGAATTTTGTCATATTTATGTCTGTTTTCATGGATGGTTATGTGTGTTGATTATTTGATGGTTTTATGGATTTTGTCAGTGAGAATGGAAAAACAGGAACTTTGTCACTCCCTTCTTGTTGTTGTTTTGGGCAAGCGATAGAGTCATAAGGGGAACAAATTGTTAATGGGGCCAATGGTATTGTTGTTGTTTTGGGCACACGATGGTTTCATAAGAGCGAGCAAATGGTTAATAGTTTCAAAGTTGTTGTTGTTTTTTTGAGCACGCGATAGGGTCATTAGGGGAACACATGGTTAATGAGGTCAATGTTGTTGTTGTTGTTGTTTTGGGCACGCGATAGAGTCATTAGAGAGAACACGTGGTTAATGGGTTCAATGTTATAGCCGGAGCGTGACTCTGACTTGAACTAAAGTATTTACTGTATGCAGCGAACTGAAGAATTTAGCTACAGAATATACTTTAGTCAAAGCGTGAGTTTCTACAGAGGTTCGGCTTTTGTCAAGTTATAGATTTGGAAAAGTGAAAGACTCCCAAACAGCTCTTTTTTTAACATCGCACATACCGTTTCCGGTTTCTTCAGATATCTGGCCTTTTCCGAACCTATGGCATTAGAGCGAAAGAAGGGAAGGCATAGCAATTGAGACAATTTCCTTAAATTTTGCGGTAACTCCCACGGAAGGCAGTTTTTTTTTCGGATAAAGCTAGAGGCAACATTTATATATATATATATATATATATATATATATATATATATATATATATATATATATATATATATATATATATATATATATATATATATATATATATATATATATATATATATATATATATATATACAAGCCTGCTTCGAGGCCCATGTCGATTGCTTGTCCACCCTAAGGTTTGGCTGAAATGGCACCTCTGAGGAGCAACATCAAAACTTAAAACCAACAGATATTATTACGCATATATTGGGTCCACCCCCTAGTCAATACATCGCTCTTCAAGCCTTTTTAGTACTTTCACAAGAGCTATTTATTCTAATTAATGGTCTTTGTAATTAAGGGGTCATTTTTAAAGAATTGGAACAAAATTCAAAATTTTTCGTAAATAACAAGGTACTGACTAAGGGGCGGACCCCCTGACATACGTATTAAAATATATGAATATAGAAGTTCGTAACGTAAGTTAATTCGTATGTTACGTATATTTAATACTAATAAAAATATTCGTAAATAAAATTAAACAGCTTTCAAGAAAGACATATAACCAAATAAAAGTAAAATGAATATTCATATTTAGAGAGCCAAGATAAACTGCATCAATTCAAAACGTTCAAAATTTAAATAAAAAAAAACAACTTTTATTAGCTGAAAGTAAGGAGCGACATTAAAACTTAATAAAAAAACAGAAATTATTCCGTATATGAAAGGGACTGTCCCCTCCTTAACGCCTCGATCTTTACGCTAAAGTTTTTTATTGTTTGAAAAAAAGTTCTGAGAAAGAGTCTAACTTTAGTATAAAGAGCGAGGCGTTGAGGAGTGGACAGCCCCTTTCATATAAGGAATAATTTCTGTTCGTTTTAAGTTTTAATGTCGTTGGTTACTTTCAGTTAAAACAAACTTCCTTTTTTTTATTTAATAACTACTCAAACCCAGAACATAATTTACATTTTACTGAAAATTTTTTTTTTTCACTTTAATAACTTTAATAAATAGGAAATAATTAAGATTTTAAAGAATAAATATGAGCATATGTACATTAAACTGACATGCATATTCATTTGTATTTTTTTAGTACAGTGCAAATTATGTTCTGGCCTTGAGAAGGCATAGGGTTGTGAGCCCGAATCATGTTCATTTCATCTCGTTCTGAGTTTGAGTCGGTTATTTATTTTGACTTTTGTTCATTTTGGGTTTGATATATTTATTGGTGATGATTTGTGGTAGTTTTAAGCTTGGTAGATTATTTGACTTTGGTTTTGCTCATTTTTGGCTTATTAGAGCTGTTTATTTTCCTTGAAAAACTTATTTTGTGGAAAAAGTTTTTTTTTAATTTATTTTCAGTAATAAACGGATGTATTTTGGGTGAAAATTTCTGTCTTCGGATCTTTTTTATTAAAGAAACAATAAGATCAATGCTTATCAAAATTTGTGAAGGGCGGGACAAATTTTTCAATAAAAATATAAAAGATGGTCATTTTCAATATTGTACCTGGTGTCAAGTAATTTTACTAAAGAAAATAGAGTAAAAAAGAAAATAGTTAAAAATTATTTGGGAAAAAATGGGGTTTTGAAGGGACAAGATAAAAAAACTAAAAAGTAAAAGTAAATTTTTCGATTAGATCACCAATAACCAATTTAACAAATTAAACTTAACAAAAATTTTAACAAATTAAACTTAAGAAGGTGTTAAGTTTACTGAAAATGAATCACATTTTATTTTATACTTATAATACTGAAAAAAAAATTACAGTAAAACACAATCTTAAAATAGAATCAATTATTGTCATTATATATCAAATATTCAGTTTAGTTTTATTAGATTTTTTCGAGGACTGCTCCAAACACACACAGTTTCCAATAAAAAGCTAATGACGCAGTGGGCTCTAGCCCTTTTACCATCAGGGGAGGGGATGGGGACAGTTACCAATTTTTTCTTCCTCCTTTTAAATTTGGTCTGAATTTTCCATTTAATTTTTACTCGCTTTAAGATTTATTTATTCATTTCTATTAATGCCTCTTGTATGTTTGTTTGCATGGTTATTTAGCTAATTTCTGCTCGTTTTGAGTTTGATTTATTTTTTAATATTACTTTTCGGTATTTCTAAATTCAAATTATAAATATAGTAGATTTTTTTTCTTTTTGAGTTTGAAATTATTTTATGAATTTGTTTCTTCTCATAAGTCTAATTTGGCCTTTACTATTCTTCGAAAAAGTTTTTTTCCGAATTTTTCGTTAATTAACGTTAAATAACATAGCACCCAAAACGCAAATATTTACTGACAAAGCTGGATAAAAAAAAAACAGACTTACAGGAAAAATACTATTTTTTCTTACTTGTAGACCAAATTATTTCCCTTGCTTAGTTGAAATCTACTGGATTTAAAAAATGAGAAAATACGAACCTCGGTTATATTGAAGGCTAGCGCACCTATTTTTCCAACCAAGTCTGCCAGCCGATTAAAACAGAATTCGTACGCAAAAAGTTGACCTTAAAAAAAAAAGAAATTAGGTTTACATAAGACCATTATAAAATATCCATCGATTAATTAGTAACAAAAGTATACATTGACAAACAGAAAGAGACTGACAAAAGTGTGGAGCCCAAGATTCTCTGGTCACTAGCAAGAGAAAGCAACCCACTGGATGTATAGAGGGGTGGGGGCTGGGGAGCTACTTCCTCCCTAGAACTTCAAATTTACAGTAGTCATGGCTGAAAAAGCAAATGGTTGAAAAAGCAGAAGGTTGAAAAAGCAGTTGAAAAAAGGTAGATGGCTAAAAAAGCAGTTGATAAAAGGTAGATGGTTGAAAAAGTTGGAAAAAACAGCCAAAATAACCGAAAAAGGCAAACAAGAAGCAATCCTTCATAATGTCTTGGAAAGATTTAGGTCGAATCTAAGAACATTAATGCTAAAGCTTATTGATGATTTTGGGTGCCTGGCAACGCACCAAAAATCATAAACTGTAAGGCGTTAGAATCTATCTCGTGTGTTTTATTGAAGAACCATTGGGGAGTCATTAGTAAGGCTTTAAATAATGTGACGACTATTTTCAGCTCTATTCGCACATCTTTAAAAGACCCTGTTATGCTTGTCAAACAGTTTGTTGTAACAAACTTTAAGTACCAAGCGACTCGGACTGAAACTCTAAAAAGTTCAATTCTGATATGACTTATTGAGATATCTTCATCTTGTTCAAAAATTGTCCAAAGATAATAAGAGAAGATCTTTAGGGTTCTCACAACCTTAATTGTGACACTTTAAAATAAACAATAGAATCATGTAAATAAGACCAAGACAGAAAAAGACCTAACAAAGAAAAAACGTGGGTTAACTCATCCATCGTAATGACAAGCCAGCCAACTGTGAGTTTATCACTCCTCCATATTATTGGATTTGATAAGTGGGAAATAGTAACCATGACCCCTCTACTTTTTACAATTACAGCCCCGACTCCAATTGGTATCCAATCACTTTCGACTTATAAAAAAAAAGACCAGAACTGCCCGGGGATTATAAAACAATTTTTACGTCAAACCTCCTCTTGTCGCAAAGATGTTTTGGAATTAAAATGCTCCCTTTGAAGTATCTCCTTCTCTCCCTAGCTATAAAAAATAATCATAAAACCCAATTGCAGAAGTTAAAGTACCTTTTTTAATTTCAAGCTTTGTAATTTGTCCACCGCTTACAGATAGTATTTGTTATTGGGAAACATATAACATGTTTTGAGTGGGAGTTTTCAGAAAGGGTGGGAGTTTCTGGAGGATTTTCCATGAGAAGAACATTTTGGCAGAGAGGGAGGGGGCAAGACTTAGACATTAATACCCCTTCTCTACTCTACTTAGCACTTCTCAACTAACACAAAAATAACAAAACTCAAGTAAAATATTTAAATTTGGAAAACCATATTTTATGTGAGGGGTTTTTCCTCCCAGGAGGGTTTTACCATGCAAGAGTGGGGGTAAACACCATGAAACGTAGACATTAACAGGGCGAAGGAAACCCTCCCTAACAGAAATAAAAAAGATAGAAAAATCTGTCTTTAAGAATTTGTGATGTCAGAGTTTATTTAACGTTGAAACAACACAACCAAGCTTGTCTATTAGTCATCTTGACTGTCATTCACATCATAACCAGTGTTTTACAAAATGTAAGTACGGTGGTTGAGTTACATCAGATTTCAGTTATACGAGGGCTCAGTTGCATGAGGGTTCAGTCACATGGTAGCTAAGTTACATGGGATTTAGTTAAATGGGGTTGAGCTGCACAGGAGGCTGAGTTACGCAAGAGTTCAGTTATACAAAGGACCAGTTGCATGGGGGCTCAGTCACACGGCGGTTTAGTGAAATGGGATTTAGTTAACCGGGGTTGAGTTGCACGAGGGCTCCCCGTTAAATGGGGTTAAGTTGTACGAGGGTTCAGCTACACGAGGATTCAATTACACAGGGGTTCAGTTACACGAGTATTCAGTTACACGGGGTTCAGCTGTACGGGGGCCCAGATGCAAGAGGGTTCAGTTACACGAGGGTTCAGTTACACGAGGATTCAGTTACACGGGGTTCAGCTGCACGGGGGCCCAGTGGCAAGAGGGTTCATTTGTACGGTGGATCAGTTACATTAGTTCAGTTGCCTGGTGTTCAGGTAAACTGTGGTTCAGTTGCAATTGAAACCGAAATAATAAACTGCTTCCTCTGTGTTAATATCTAATTGGTTTTTTCACTTTTGGTATTCGCCAGTCGAAATTCCCCATGAGCAACTTGAACATTTACAGATCGTGCATGTCCCTGGAGTTTCCCTAGTGATATTACTGACTTTGGTTCTTGATAATTGGATTAAATGATTTGAATTATAGTGCTGAACAGTGAAAGAAATAAGTGATGAAATTTTTAGTTCAAAATAGCTCATTTTTGCCACAAAGGAAACTCCTAAAAAATACAGATGTCTCACCTTTCATGCCTTCAAAAATGAACTTAACTATAACCCCCCCTCCCCCCGACTCCTATGTCTAAATCAACCACACATCTTAAGCGGATACAAGCCCGAAACATCCTTCAAGCTAAAAGTACCGGTGAAACCCCCGGCAAAAAAAGAAAAAACGATGCAATTAGATCACCCCCTAAAGAACCCCACCCCGAGATTATAACACTACCTTATGATTCCCAACCACTTGCATCGCTTCGTAGTTCTTTAGGTCAAAATTGATATTACATTGTGAACATCAAGAATACCACTGGTTAACACGGTACGAGGGAGCGGTCAATTGATATTAGAAAGGCTATAGTTTTACTAACTAAATCTACTTTGAAATAGTGTACCGAAAAGATGTCCTGATTGATATTTATTTTTCCTCTCATAAAGTCGCAGATTCTATCCTTTGAAGGTCCATAGAATTAATTGTTGAGGATTTTAAAATATTTGTCCCTTCTGAAGAAAGTCCTATAAAATGCGTGGTTTATGGCGTTGACACCTGTATACAGATAAATGAACTTACATTAGAACTAATTCATTCTTCAGGTAATCCGGTCTATTAAACAAGAGACGTAAGAATCAGCTTGAAAAATTAGGTCTATCTTATAAAAAATCATTAACTGTATTTAAAAACAATTGTCCAAGAGAAGCTTTCAGTAAGTTCTTGGCCCTTCGCAAAAAACACCTAAAGCTTAAGCCCAAAAAAATCTTATATATAAGACGTTCCATAATAAAAATAGCGGAATATCTATAAATAAGATAATTTAAAACTGGCAATTTATTAAAATAGGCTTCATTAATGTTCCAAGACATAAACCTCTGCATCAAATTCTGCTTGAACTTATCATCTAAATCATGCCGCTATATCCCTTAATCTTGCTGCTGAATTGGTGGGGACTATTTCTGACCATCTCCCTATTACATCTTCTTTCCAACTGCACGGTTTCATAGAACATAATAATGCCGCAATTCCTCTTAGGCTAGAAGCCTTCAGTGATTAGGCTAAAATCAGTTCTTCTACTTGCACTTATTTTAAGAGTAGAATATCAATGTTTCATTGTTTCTAGAGTGGCTTAAAATTCTATTTCCATTTTGATATGTTTTCCTCTTCTATGTGTTGTATTAACAGTATAGCTCTGACATGCTTTTGTCTTTTGGATAGATCAATAACATAGTCAAAGTATTCCATGAGACTTAACACGAATGGTTATTTGAAAAAAATTAGTTTTGCTCAGTCTTTGATTGGAAATTATACCGTCCAATTTTTGAAAACTAAGGAGGGCATTTTTTAAGGCAGGTCCTAAGCCCTGGGCTTGTTATTTTTTACCTTAAAGCAAACTTTTTGTTCAATCTCAGGAAATTTTATGAACGTTCGATAACTGATGATGCGAATCTTTTTTCTTTCTATACATAAGATAAATAGATCAGAGTCACTATCCTCTCAATGCAGGAACTTATTAATTGCCAGTTCGTCTAGGGCAAAAATAATATTAAAATTGCAAGTCTGGCTTAAAAATTCAGATAAAATTAGGCATTACATGCAAGAGTGTAAAAATAGACAATAACATGAAGTCATAGACAGTGCTGCTGGATGGGTGCAAATTGTGTGTATTTTGCCTTTCAGTAAGCTGGAGCTCAAAATTTTTAAAATTCAGATCTTTTTTGATTGATTGCGATACCAGATTCCGAAATCCAGGGTAGTACTTTTCTTTTTAACTCGTATCAGATAGGGAAGCCAAATACTCTACCTATTTTACGCGTTGTTCTATTTTCCCGTGTTTCTGAATCAAACTTTGACGCAGTAAAAACGCTATAATGATTAGTTGTTTAATTTTGTGTAAATTTTTGTGCCAATAAAGATATAGAAAGTTTTTTTGTCACATCATTTAGTACAATATATTTTACAGAATAAAATTATGAATCCATGTGCACCAGGACAGCCTGCATAACCAATGAATAGGCATGGTTTTGTTACACCTAGACATGTAGTGTTACACCTAGACCTGGACCTGTCCATTCAGTAAGTTATTACTGGTAGATTGAAACTTCGTTTAGTTGTTTGCGCGTTCCATTAACTTTTTCATTTAGTATTTCCGGGAGCTCTCCCAGAAATACGGAAAGAGACTTATATTTTATTATAGTTTATCAGACACACCTGTTAAAAACTTAATAAAAATAGGTTACCTCCATTATTGCATATACTACTCATTATTGGCGGATAATTTTGCCTTTTTGCTTTCTAGTTTTTTCAAGTTATTACGTTTCTTTTCTTTTTTTTTTGTTAAGACCTGGACTCACGGCCATATCCAGGATTTTTTTTTCGGGGGTGTTTAGTGCAAGAATTTTTTTTTTTTTGGGGGGGGGGGGGCGACCCAAAAAACTCAAAATTTTTCATATCTATTTTTGTTAAATTTTTACGAGGGGGGGTCAAAAATCCAAACCCCTGGGTATTGGTTTGCCTGGACTTAGTCCCAATCCGGCGGGATTTGGTTTTGAGAGTTAAAGAGGGCAAAAGCTAGATCATACCTAGGACAAAACGTTAGTTTTGATTTTAGTATTGTACTAAAAAACAAGAAATAAAATCTAAAATGCTTACAGAAGTACTAAAGAAAATATAAAATCGATAATGAATCGTTGAATAATATAGCTTCATTTTTGTCCTTTTGCTCTTTATATATTTCCTCTGTATGTTATTTGGTTTCTACCTTATTAAATGTATTTAATTTTTCGTATGTATATTTTAAACGACCTTTATTCTTTATTGTTGGGGTCTAATTAATAAACGATCTCTAAGGAATGTTTTCAATAAAGCCTCCTCAAATTGGATTAACTTTCCAGTTGTATCATCAGTTTAAGCAGCCACTTTCTAATTGACAAGGTCACTGCTATGGGTGTCAGTTCGTCATTTTACGAGACGAAGCTCTGTGAGTGTAACGCTTTGGTTTCTAACAGCACAAACATTGAAGGACCTGGAGGAGATTTTAGCATACAGCACATAGCAGGTGGCGTTGATGACAATGTCCAAACCCTTGATGATAACGACACTTTTCACGGCATGGACGTAATAGTTTCCCCGACTCCACTGTTGAGGTATTCAACAGTACTTCAGAGGAAAAAGCTTGTTACGTCAAGGCAGATAACCGAACCAAACAGAATTCCCATGAAGCATCTCAGATATAACTTAGGACATCCTAAGCTTGTGCATGACCCTCTGCCACAAAGTTTGATTCTGGACCAATTGAAATATTGCGGCTTTCTTTGGAGGATGTCGAGACTATTTTCTTCACACTTGCATAGTCGGCCGGGAGCTATGAGCGAGCTGTATATTGACATGCAGACAGGGTCTTACAGAGAGAAAGCCTCCCTTCTCTTTACACCCATGATAGATATGAGACCAAGTGATCTCATTTGTATCAACTCCACACACAGCACTCGCTTGCAAACAGTATTAAAAATGCCGTTTTATATAGGACTATTTTTTTAAAAGAATTGTATCCGTCTTGGGAGCATTAATTATAAGATCTGGCCAGAAAAGGGACTTATCAAATATAATTAATGGTGTTGCACCGCATGTTGAACACTATTGGCAAGCGATTGCTGAGTGTGGAGTAGATATAAATGGGATCACTTGATCTCATATCTATCATGGGTGTAAAGAGAAGGGAGGCTTTCTCTCTGAAAGAGCCTGACTGTGTGTCAAAAAAAAAAAAGAAGTAATGTAAGAACTGGAAAAATCTAAAGAGCTACAATGCGAACTTATACGCCAAGACTGATTAGTATCTGCAATACGAAGAGGTTGCCTATTCTTCTGAAGTTTTTAACAGGTGGGTATGAGAAACTATAACAAAATATAAGTCTCTTTCTAAATTTCAGGGAGGTCTCCTGGAAATACTAAATGAAGAAGTTAATGGAACGCGCAAACAACTACATGAAGTTTCAATCTACCAGTAATAACTTACTGAATGACAGGTCTAGGTCTAGGTGTAACACTACAGGTCTAGGTGTAACACGGCCATGCGTATTCATTGGTTATGCAGGCTGTCCTGGTGCTAATGGATGCATAATTTGATTCTGTAAAATATATTGTACTAAATGATGTGACAAAAAAACTTTCTATTTTCTTATTGGCATAAAAATTTACACAAAATTAAACAACTAAGCATTATAGCATTTTTACTTCGTCCAAGTTTGATTCAGAAACACAGAAAAATAGAGCAATGTATAAAATAGGCAGAGTATTTGGCTGCCCTTTCTGGTACAAGTTAAAAAGAAAAGTACTAGTCTGTATTTCGGACTCTGGGAGCAAAATCAATCAAAAAAGATTAAATTTTAAAAATCTAGAACTGTAGCTTACTGAAAGACAATATGCACACAATTTGCACCCCATACAGCAATACTGTCTATAACTTCCTCTTTTTTTCTATTTTTACACTCTTTCATGTACTGCCTAATTTCACCTGAATTTTCAAGTCCGACTTACAATTTTAATAATTTTTTTGCACTAGCCAAACTGGCATTTAACAATTTCATACATTAAGGAGCTAGAAACACTAATCAAGTTAACTTATGTAGTGAAACAAAAAAGATCACAGTGTCAGTTAACGAACGTTCATAAACCTTCCTGATTGAACCAAAATTTGACTTTAAAGCAAAAAGCAACAAGATCAGGGTTTAAGATCAGCCTGAAATAATACCCTCATGGGTTTTCTGCAGTTTGAAAGCTTTTGATTTCCGATAAAAGACTGAGCATGATTGATTTTGGCTACATAAACATCCAGGTTAAGTCTCATGTCATATTCTGACAATGTAATTGGATCTTTCCAAAAGATAGAAGCCAGCCCAAACTATACTCAGAATACAACACATAGAAGAGGAAAACATATCAAAATTGAAATATAATTTGACGTCAGTCTAGAAACACTACATTGATATTTTACTTAGAAAATATCTAGAAGCAGATGAATTGATTCTAGGTTAATCACTACCGGTTCTTTGCCCAGGAGGAATTACATAATTATTCTGTTCTTTGAAACTATAGAGTTAGAAAGAAGATGTAATAAGGAGATGGTCAGAAATAGCCCCCACAATTTCAGTAGCAAGATTAGCAAGGGATGCAGCGTCATGATTTAGATGAGAACTTCAAGCAGAATTTGACGCAAAGGTTTGTTTTGGGACATTTATGGAACATATTTGAATAAATTACCAGTGCTAAATGATCTATTTCTAGATATTCTGTTATTTTGATTAAAGCACGTTTTATATCTGAGCACAGTATGAGTTTATTTAAGTTAAAACGTGCTTCCTCATTCTCTGTGCCTATTAAGATGTTATGTAGGAAGGGTAGTGTTGGGCGAGATTGAATATCGATATCGATAAATCACACCAAATATTGATATCAAATATCGAAACGTAAATATCGATATCGAAAATGATATTATTTTGACTTTTTTTTGTAGATACGGGTGAACATACAGCAAAAAAGATCCAACGGAGAAAATTGTTTTGCAAATGGTTGAGAAGAAGAAAAATGTTTTCAATCCATTGACTCATCTATGCTGATAAACAGCATGCAGAGATGGACCCAGAAATTGTCATAGCCTGGTCGCACACTATGTTTAATGAGGACTCTCACATGTTGCAGAGAATGCCCAAAAGGCTTGGCTAGATAAAATAGCTTCTAGGCTTATATGCCTTCTTCAAATCATATTTGTCATGACTGCCACATACTTCAATTTGCATTTCAAGAAATTATATATTACCCCTAGCGATCTTCTCCAAGTTGAAGGTATAATAGCAAGAGACATGGATTTGGCCTTTCTGGAATCTGTATCAACAGATGCAAGTGCCATGACAGACCCTGCAATTAAGCCGCTACAAAATCAAGGCAGTTTGTGGGGATAACATGACGAAGTTCCAGCAGTCAATGCAAGGCAAGCTTCATCAGCAGTTGCATCTGTCAGAGCTTTCCAGATTTTCAGTAGGGACTCTTTGGTTCCAAGAAAATCTGATCCACCCACGTCATGGAAGTCTTGTAATATGGGTCTCAGAGATACATACATAAATTCGTCGTAAAATTAATGTCTATATTGCCACCAATGCCCTTTCTTAGAGAGAATTTCAATCCTGATCATTTAATCATGTAGTTGGTGGCAACAAAGTGTAAGTAAGGTGCAGCTCGGCCAAATAACAACCAAAACTCTAAAGCACGGAATTTTGATAACAATAGGTAAATCAAGTGAAATGGTTTTACGCCGACTCCAGATATATAATATTCATCGAGTCTCATTTACCCATCACCAGCAGTAGAAATCTGAGAAAATTTGTGTACCTTTTGAGACAGGGCGATAAAGCCCCTAAAAAGTCACAAAATCTTAATAAAATTACACCATCAAATTCGGCATATCAAAGAATCTTACTGTAAGGGTTTCTAGCTCCCCTCTGAAAAAATGTGAAATTTCGTAATTTTTGCTAGAAGAACGATCTCGTATGTGTGGTTATTTCTCTGGTGTTTTCTTTTGTCAGGATGATTGCACCAAACCAAAGTTCATATAAGATCATGAGAGAACTTGCTCAAGCAGAAACTGCAGAGCTTGGTCCCCATTTTGTGACCAATATGATTGTTGGGCAAGGAGAACCCTCTCCCACTCACCTGTGTTAACAAAGTCACACACTCCAAATTTTGAGACAGCCGTATTGATAAGTATAGATGAAAAGGCATAGTCATGCCGTTGGGAATGACACGGCCCTGCAAATCCCAGGGGAAACGGTTGGAAGTAATGAACTATATCTAGTGTCTAAATTTAGTATTTGTTTTTGGGAAGTAGACTGAGATATTTTAGGAGAGTGAATTTTCTATGGGGGAATGTTCTGCAATGGGGATTTTTCAAGAAGAGATTTTATCCATGGGGAGGGTAGTTTCTGGGATGAACTTTCAAAGGGAAATCATACACGGGGGAATTTACCAGAATTCCCATACTAAATTCTTTTTATTTGACTCACTTTCTCTTTGCCAATTTAATTTTACTTGAGGATATAAAGGGAAAAATTTTCAAAAGAGTTGAAATTGTCTGGGGGATTTTTTAGTGGGGGGGGGTATTTCTTACGGGAGAGATTCTCAATGGGGGAGAAAAGGTCCAGCGAGGAAGTGAGATGACACAATGTCCATGAAACATTGAAGATTGAGGGAGTATTTCTGGAATTATTTGAAAAAAAACAATTTCAAAAAGAAAATTTTTTCAACTTAAAGTAAGGAGCAAAATCCAAAGTTAATACGAACCGAAATTTTTTTGTGCATGAGGAGTGTACTCCTCTCCTCAATACCTCATTTTTTACAGTATTTGTAACTTTTTCCCCCAATTAATTAAGAACTCCTGAAAAAAAGCTGTTTAATCAGAGACAAGAGATATCTAAAATTCAAAAAGAAATTTTGGTGTGAAGAGTTAGGTATTAAGGAGAGTATATCCTCCTTCTGAACGGAAAAATTTCTGTTTCTTTCACCCACATCGTACTAGTTGACTATTACATTCAGAACGATTGTATGTCTAAATAATTTATGAAAAGGGAGTAGCTACTGACACAAAAATTATAACAAAAGGTGTATTTCATTAAAAATTACATTCATAATAATTAAATACGACACCATTGGTTTTTTTGTCAGCAACCTGTTTCCATCAAATTGACTTTTAGAAAAACTACTATGGAGTCATATTTTAATCAATTATCAAATGCATAGAGTTAGTTAAGTGATCCTCTTGGTTTAATATTATGTTACTTTAAAATTAAAGTAGACAAACTCGTTATTGGTCGAGTAAAACCAATGTCTGTGTTTGCCTTCACCAGTTCCTACTAAAAATTTAACTTTACTGAAAGAAATCTAATTTTTTTAATATTATTAAATAAAAATACAAAAAAATAATAACATTTCTATCAATAAATCATTATTTTTTTACTTAACTGACAAGGTAAAGTCATTTGTATTTTTTCATCAACGTAAAATTGTTGTCGGGGCCATGGGACGGCAGAGGGGTGTTGAGTCTAACTTATGTCAATTTTTGCTTGATTTAAGCTTTACTTAGTTATCTTTTGTCATTTCTGTTTGTATTAGGTTTAATTTATTTAACAATACTTATTTGTAGTATGTTCATGATTTTTAGATGATTTGATTTTAATTTTGCTAATTTTTTGTCCTGTTGAGTTCTTACTGTTATTTGAAAGACGTTTTTTTTTTAAAGTTTTTTTTTAATTACTGTATGTTTTTTTTGTATTTAAAAGTTCTTTTCAGGGGAAAAAAATTACAATTTAATCATTTTCCTCTATAAATAATTTGTATTTTTTCCTGATATTTGTATGATTTACAATATTTTTAATCAATTTTTGACAACATACACACTATTAAAAATCTGTACGCACATAGCTCTTTTTCATTTAGTTTCATGCCTCCTCTAGGAGACCTGAAATTGAAAACTCGATACCATCTGCAAAAAAATACGTACTGCCTTTGATAGATTGGATATAATTATGCTAGTTGTATTGGGTTAAACTATAAGACCAGAACTAGACCCAAAAGTTTGAACATAATACCCTCAGTCATTTTTGTGATGCTTCTGGGATTAATTATTGTGAATTATCATTATCACAGTGCATTTTGATTTAATCTTAATGCAACATTTAGTTTTTAAACATAATAGGTAATACTTAAAATGACGTAACTTGCACAAATTTGTCAGAATGTTATAATGAACCTCAAGACCTACCTCACCTCGGTGGTAGATTCCACTACATGATAAAGTAGGCTCTGCTGCCTTTGTATAAAGTAAAATGTCATTGATAAAGTTTCCTATCAACCTCTTTTGGACAGGGGTCTCTTAAAATTTGGAAATTGGATTACATCTGAGTCCTGGGATGAGGTAGAAATTTTCGAGTCCTCTGAATAAAAAGCTGAATTTTTGATAGATGAATTAAAAAATAAATATTAATACCGCTTTACTGAGAAGAAGTGCAAGCAGTTCAAAAAAGATTGTCCTTACTTAACACTATATATTTAATATTTTATTCATTATAAAATTAAGATAAGAAAATACTTGAAAATATGAACTTATTACATGCTCATCAACAAATAACGTAAAATGACAAAAACAGCGGTGGCTCAGCATTACCACAAAAAATTTACAATCGTTTTGAATTACAGCCTAGCATGTAGTATACAGAAATAAAACAAAGTGTGGGAGAATCCCCGACTGGTGTTGATTTTTGCTTAAATTCTAAAGATGAAACAGTTGATAGCCAGTTAAATTGTCATATAACCAGAATAAGTCATGCTATGATGTGTATTGATGTAAATAAAATTAACAAAGAGTATAATACAATTCCACATAATGTCGCAATGGCATGATTCCACCTTTACATACAATTTCTAAGGATCGTTTTTAGTAAAATAAAGTAACTTAAACAAATAAGTAAAAACCCCCTATATATTCAAACTTAACTTATAAAGGAACATCCTGACTAACTGACAAAGCCACTAAATTTGAATTGCATTTTAACTTCGTCAGTTTACAAACAAATATTGAAAATGGGGTATGTTACTCCAATCACTAAAAAAGATACTGTAATGTTTTTTGATGTTGTGAGTACAATCCCTTTGACCACCGTGATCAGTAAAATATACAAAAGTTTTGTATCGTAGTGTCTAAAATCTGAAGATGAACCCCTCTTAGATCCTCCTCAGTACAGTAACAGAAATAATACATCAATATTACCGTCTTTATCCATTTTTTTAAAGGTTATTTTTAAGCATGTTGATCAACCCGGTAAATTTTTAAACTTGATAACAATTTATTTTAAAAAGTTTTTCAATTCGACTTATCATAAAATTTCAATTTCTAATATTCAATTTGATTTTAGAGTGATTGTAGCTGTTGTGAAAGTGATTAAGAGGTTTTTAATATATAGTCAACTAATTTTTAATTAAAATCAGTCTTTCTCTGAACCCGAGGCAGTTTTTTGTGGTGTACATCAAGTTGCCATTTAGGGTCATATTTTTTTTCTAGTTACGGTCAATGATATTGCTAATGATTGTGAAGACTGCTGTAAATATGTTTAAAACCTTACCCTTGGAGACATTTGTGAATAAAATAAATGTAATAAAGCTCAAATTTTAACTAATAATGTGAAGATTAAAGCTTCAAGCTCAAATATGAAATTAAATGACAGTAAATATTCAATTTGAACTCTTTCATTTTCAAATTCTTCCGAACAAAATTGTTTGCCAACTATTTCTGATTCTCTTAAAGTAAAGACTATGTAATTCTTGGGAGTTATTATTACCAGTGATTTATAATTGGAAGCAAACACATCTAGTTTAGTAAAAAGGGGACTGTTGGGCTATAGATGCTTAAGCTTATGTCAAAACATGGAGACCCTCCAAATCACCTCTTCCAAATATTTATCTAATTTATTTGCCCAATTCTAGAGTATACATCTCATATGTGGAATTTTGGACTGATGACTGAGCAACGCACAAGAATCAAAATAGCTCTAATGATAGTATCAAAGCAGGCAGAAATGTTGTATGAAGAGCTGCTGAAAAAGTTTAAAATGCAAATTCTAAAAAAAGAAGAGAAACTGTGCATGAAATTTGGAAGAAAATCTCTGATCCGCCCAATCCACAAACCCCTTTTCCCCCCTCACTCCACACAACCCCACCTCCTGCACAGGGTTGCAGTGCCTGTTGATAAACATCAGACAGACCGATATGCCCATCAGGAGTAAGAACAAAGTTTTATTCCAAGTTTTTTATATTCGCACAATAAAAACTTCTAAGGTTTGACCAATCATATTTCTTATTTTAATTAATTGTTCTGGAATAAAAATTTTAAATCATGACATTAAGGAAAAATTTAGGTGTATTGCGTTAAAATAAAATCTATTTGAGTATTAAATCAAACTGAATATGATACAACAATGTATGATTAGACATAATATTCTTACGAATACACTTATTTGACTTTTATGTAACCAAGAATACTATTTTGACCAGTAAAAATTTGAATTATTATTTCAAAAAACAATAATTTAGAAATGTTTAAATTAAGTTATAAAAAAAAACTTCTATTGTATATGAATAAATAATACAGGGACTTGGAGCGAAAATACAAAGCTATCTTATCAACAAAAACACGAAAATAGGCCATTTTTTGCAACATGGGTAGAGGATCTAAACATTAAATCATTTCTGAGTTATGAGGTTGGCATTTTGTCAGCTACAACCATTGATTGATAAAGTTTTGTTATGAACTATGCACATACTTTAGTGATAATCAGTTTTTAATTGGCTGGGTCCAGGAAAAATGTTTTAAATTGACAAATCAAAGATATATAAGGTGGTTTATTTTTTATTTTATACACTTTTTTAAATCATTAAAAAAAAATTAAAAAAATAAGACTGGACAGGATGAATTACATCAATAAAAAAAAATTCATATGATTACAAATAATTAATCAAAAATTTTAAAAAATAAAAAAAATGTATTGAAAGCATCTCTTTTTACATATATGTTTTTTTCTAAGTTGGAAAAAAAGGGGGAAGAAGTGAGGATAAATGTTCTCGCACTGGAAACTATGATAAAGAAGATTATTTTGAATATTATGAAGTAGAAATTGTTGTTTTTAAATGTCTTATTATAACCAGTCGGAAAATGGTCCTAAATTAAGAACAAAATTTTACCTTAATTTTCATTTTCCTTTTCCCTGTCTTTAGCCCTTAAAATTCAATTCCTGTGATTTGAGGAGAATTTTAAGAAATAGTGATATTTTTTTCTTCAAAATCTATAATATATCTTTTCTTATATTTAAAACTTTATTAGTTAGGATTTGGGAAAGTTTTGAAAATAAAAACATTTTTTTTGTGTTTAAGTTAAGCGGAAGACTATTTTGAAAGGTTCCACTTTTATAACATACATGTGAAAAGGTCATCAAAGGTCAGGACTCCCTTAGAAGGAGAAGAAGCAGGGGTGGTTAGGATACTTCAAATAATGTACAAGGAAATACTTTAGGAAGTAAACACATCACTTCATATCCTAGCACCTTTCCAAGATAGCCAAAAGTAGCTACTGTAGAATTTTACCAAAAAAGGTATAAAGTGGTATGTTCTCTTTATTTGAAGGTACCCAACAGGGTCAGCCTATAAGTCTACTTTAGTTATTTTTAAATATCTTTGAATGGGTTTAGGTTAAGAAAATAAAGCTTCCAGGGATGGGTTAACAGGCTGCAGTATGTACTGGGACGGTACTTTGAAGTACCTACCTACACTCTTCTCTCTCTCGAGGGTCCTGATCTTTCATTACCTCTAAATATCTTTTGTACTATAAAAATAAAACTTTGAAAAATATATCTTCTCCTTAAATAAAGTATAAAACAATAGTTTTCATCTCCACAACATCGCTTAATCACAATTTATTATGTTTTAATGATATGAAAATATATGTCCAATATTTGGAAAAAAACATTGATATGGCTAAAAACCTAGTCAAATATCAGGAATAACATTTTCAGAACAAACGACGTAGAAAAGATACTGATAACTTAAAATTACGGTAAAATGTTTTTTTTTCAAAACTTAAATGTTTATAGAACTTTTATTTAGAAATTGATTTAAAATAATTTTATATGATATATATCATTATTCTGTTTTTTTTTTTTTTTATTTACCAATAAATAATTTTAAAAAAAAAGCTATATTAATAAAAAAAAAAATAATTTCAATAAAAATTAAAATAGTGGTTGTTACAACAATTTTAAAAATGCAATATCTATAAAACAATTTATAGGAGCAATTTCAAAAGATTTATTTATTTAATTTCTATTATACAATTTATAAACTTTTTTATTTTTATTTTGAATTGGAAAAAGAAGGAAGGAAAAAAGAATAGAGACTTGATGAGACAGTGTCTCCCATTGTATTATAGCCTGTGTAAACTATTTTCAATCTACATATATAAAAGTAAGAATTTTTTTTTTAACATGTCTCATTATCAAGAGGGACAATTCTAAGTTATTACAAATATTTTATCCTGTAGATCCATCCTTGGCAGTTACATTTTTCCAAGCCTAATCACTTTCCAAGATAGCCGAAAGTGGCTAATGTAGAACTTTGTTTGTAACAGACTATAGGGTCAATATCAACGAAATCATACTATTGAGTTAATAATAAAGTGAATACATCATTTGATGCCTTTTTTTATGCTTATTACAAATATGATAAGAATTTCTATCGGAAATAAATTTCAGCCCCCCCCCCTTATAGATGCAATACCAAGCCCAAACTACACCTGAAGTGGCCGAGAGAGGAGAGAGGGCTGAAACACATTTCTTGTAGAAATGCTTATTATATTCGCAATCAGCATAAAAAAAAGTCATCGAATGGTGTATTCACTTTTTTCCTTACTCAATAATATGATTTTGTAGATATTGACCGGCTATAGACTGCCCCATATTCAACAGAACACCTTCGGTTTAACTTGAGAGACCAATGGATTTTGGACACAATTCTATGTAAATATTTCCACATTAATAGTTTAAGTGCATGTGCTCTATTAAATTATAGTTTAAAAAAAAACACACAATAGGCCTGAAGCTTTTAACCTATTTGCATATTGCACAAATTCCGCAAGAAGAGGCCAACAACTAAAAAATTAGGTCAATATATACCAAATCATATTATTGAGTTTCAAATAAAGTGAACTTTTTTTATGCTGATTACGAATATAATAAGCATCAATATATACTAAATAATGTCAATATATACTAAACCATGTTATTGAGTTAGGAATAAATTGAATAATCCATTTTATGCCTTTTTTTATTCTTTGTAAGAATATTGTAATTTATCTAGTAAATTTATTTCAGCCCCCCCCTATAAATGACACGTCAGGGTTAGGTATAGCCTATATAGGGAGGGGGGGCGGTAATTCATTTACGATACAAATGCTTATTATATTCGTTATCAGCATAAAAAAAGGCATCAAATGGTGTATTCACTTCAGTCCTAACTCAATAATATGATTTAGTATATATTGACCGCCTTTTTATGCTGATTACAAATATAATAAGCATTTCTATCGGAAATAAATTTCAGCCCCTTCCCCTACAGCGTCTATACCTAACCTAACCCTACATTGATTTATATAGGGGGGGGGCGGATATACAGATATAATAGAATTATTGTTTTATTTTTAAGAAGCATAAAAAAAAGTATTCACCTTATTTTAAAATAAAAAATTTTAATTTGTATATATTTACAGAAAAGTCAGAACATATTGTATAAAATAGTATATATTTTAAAATATATTATAGCCTATGATTTTATCCTAAAGTAATGTACCAATCATATACTATACACAAAAAATAAATAATAGCCTCTACAATTGAAAAAATAATATAAAGAATCATATTGATTTTAAAATAAAGTTAATAAACAATTTAATGCCTTTTTTTATGATTATTAAAACATTCATTCGAATTTAGAAAGTATATTAACTATAGCCTCCCCCCCCCTATAGCGGCGAAAAATAAACCTATATGTTCCTTTATAGGGGGGGGCTGTATAAAATTTCCATTATAAATTCGTACTATATTTCTCATAAGCATAAAAAAGGCCTCGAATGGTTTTTTAAATATAATACCAAGTCAATCAAATGGTTTGGTATATATTGACCTACATTTATTGAAGATAAAAAGAACTAAATGCTCACTACTCAAATTGAATGACATTTTTTCAGGAACCCACAGGTCATTCTGTAATGGGGCCTCTACCTATGAAAAAAAATGGAGTTCTGTAAACATGTCTTAATCAAATAGTACAAGCAGTGTATATATCAAGTAAAAAATAGAATAACAATTTCACTTCCAAAAACAACTACGAAAGGTCAAAAAAATAAGAGAAGACAGTTTTTTTGTGTAACGGCGGAGTGTATGTGCCTTCTAAAGATAATCCATTACCGAAAATAAATACCACAGGTTAGTTGAAGGTCCCATAAGAGATTGATGAACTGTACAGTACGTTTTTTTTCGCAATTACGTTTTTCATATTATTTTTTATTGGAGTTTAGGGGGGGCCAGGCATCTAGGTTAGGTTACGTATTTAATTTATGCTATATCCAAAACCCACCCCACCCCCCTAAACAACATAAATTAATCACAATTTCTCTTCTATACTATATTATATTAATCCTATTATTTTTAATTAATTAGCATTAAACACACTGGAGTTTTTAAAAAGTTCGTGGTACAGCAGCATGGCCTAGTGTCTTGCATATACAAGATAGATGAAACGTGAATGAGTAAAATCAAGCAATGGCCAAAGCATTGCCCTTAAACGTGATATTTTTTTATACCTCAAAATTGATCTTCAATAGTACCATTTTTAGTTTATCTAATACAAGTACTGTAGGAGTTACAAACGTTGTAAAATGTCTTTCCGGCGAGAACTACAAGTTACAGTTCCAAAAAAACTAGTCGAAACAACCGTGTTTAATTGTTGTTTGAATGCTCCACCGAAAACTTAAAGTAACGCTCTGTAGCAACAGTGTACTTCCAGATTATTTGGGGATAAGTGACGTTTCGCCTAAATTGATAATAGTAGTTCAGAATTAGCTGTGTTTTCAAAAACATTTTTTCTTTTTTAAATATCCGTCAAAATTTATTCATTCACCACACAGATTAGGCTTTAATGAAACTAACTCGATAAAAAAGAAAATCAACACTCAGCTATACAATTTGCCTTTTTTCTAGTGAAAAACATATTATATAACGATTTTTATCTGGCACTTATCTTGTCTAATTATTTACTTCATTTGGTATTTTCCGGAACAGCTATTCGTTCTACCACTTACATTTCATTGTATGACACTCTGATTAGTCATTCCCAGATATCTTAAAAATGGAACGTAAAACATTTTTACAGATACAGAGTTTCAGCACATTTTTCCAGAAAATTACGCGTCTGGACGAGATACTAGTCATTTTATTTCGAAAATTTGTACAATTTGCTTTGTATCACATCTCCATACGTGCTTGTCCCTATTACCATACCTGATTTTCTTTTCTGCTAAAGTTTTACCAGGCTAGAACCGAATAGAATAGTTATTGTTCTTCTTACAAAAGTCTCGTTTTGAAATACAACTACTAAACCTTAGTAACCAGGATACCTCAGTGCCAACCGGACTCCAACCTGAGAAAAATCCAAACGATATCATTAAAAGAGTTATGTCAAGGATTCTTCCTTGCATTAATAAAAATGACTCTTCCGCTTTCAACCAAAAGGATATGTAAAAAAAACCGACCACCTTTTTCCAAGCCTATCTCAGTAGAATCAAACTTTACTGTTATTAAATTACGCCTTTGGGTATTTGAATTAAAAATAGAAGGCAAAAGTCAGAAAAAACTCTTGCTACAGATTTATTATTAAACAATGCTAAGGGAAGAAACCAACTAAAAAAAAAACTTGCTTCTTTATTAATTATTTACAAGATTAAGCATTCATTTAGTTATTCAGAGATTAAAAGGCGACCCTAAGAAACAAGAAATTTTAGCGCCAGTAAATGAAACTAAGTTTTGTTAGCACACAAATAAACACTAATTCGTCTGAGAGAACATAAGTTAAATGCACAATTTAAATTAGTCTTAGTTTATCTCATCCAAAATCTTCAAAACGTAGACCTTCAGCGCTGAATGCACTATTATAAGCTTGTAAATGTCTGAAAGTATGAGAAAAATCTGTGGACTACTTTAATAGTAATCAGAGTAATACTCTATAATAATTGATGTACGTTCTACAAATAGCACATACGAGTAAATAAGTATATTGATACCAAAATACAGAAGTTTGCAGAAATATTTGGAAATCGCAAAATTCTTGCAATCACTTGTTCATGACTTTATAAAACTAATTTTTTGCGAAGTGTTATCTGAATAATCCAAAACTAACCAGATATTGAAGCTGAGCATAATGAGTTTTTCAATTGTATTTATAGAGTCCGCTGTTCTACATTTCTGAAGATATTTAAAGCTCTCAAAATTATTTAAAGAAATCATATAAACTTTTTTGTTCTGAAAATGAAAATTGTGGTAGAATTGGGGTCATTCTTTCAAGGTTCCACTCTTCCCCAAATAATTTTTTTACACCGCGCCAAAGACCCCTCTTAATAGTCAAACGGAAACAAACAAAAACATAAACGTCAAGTTATGTCATGCGGAAAAAATAACTTGACAATAAGTCACAATTTTTGAACATATATTTTCATCAAAAATCTTTGTTAAAGTAAAAAATCCCGTTTTTCTTACAAAAAAATATTGGAACACCCAGACACAAAAAAAATACTGGACCGCAAAAAAAAATCCTGTACGACCTGGATTAATTCGGACGAGGATAAACCATATGTCTGAAAGAAATGATCTACTAACAACGTTAGCCTACTTTTTTGTGCATATAAGAGAGACATAAAATACAAAACTCTAGGGTGTATATTCTGTATAAACTTTTTGCTGCATATTCATAATATGTCCAGTTTGAACTGCCACAAACTAGCTTTTTCTACGACTTGTGCTATTGACGAGATGATACGTTGCATACTTTTCACAACGTGGTTAGCTACAATCAAATATAGTGAACATGAACGTCAGTTCCTCGATGCATTAATGATTGTTTGCAAAACAACAGTTTTGAACGTCTCAATCAATGAACCAACGCGTGGCTTCTTAAATTAACTCTTGACAATGTTTAAGCCATTAAAATACACAAAATTAATTCTAGACACAGTTTCTTTAAATCTACTCACTTTACTCTGCTTAACTAAACCAACAGATAATATAGGATTTTGGTTACAATAAAAGTGAGCACTCTAATTTTGTGTTCGATGCCGCTTCACACTATATAAATTAAGCATTTAGGGACTTTTTATGAATAATTGTAAACATGTTCAAAGTAAAGCTATCTTGAGAGCATTAGAAATATAAACTATTTTTAGAAGATGTGTCATAGCTTGAAGAACTCTGTTGTATAGGGACATTAACTGGATTTCCAGAGTTCATATAAGGATTATTTGTTCTCCAGTTCAAGTAACACTAACGCAAATTTATACACAATTTAAACAATTTTAAATTTTAATACACAATTCAAAATTGTGAATCACTAGCTAGTTTTCTTACCGCTGGTGATACTAGCTAATAAAATTAACTATTTCTTAATATGAAAACCATTAAATAGTTACTTTAAGAACTGTTATTTTTTATTTTTTTTAGTTTATTTTTTTTTTAATTAGGTATTTAAAAAAATATACTTTATGGTGTTAGCGAAACAAGAAAAACAAAAACATTGATAAGAGATAGCTTTAATGTTTTTAATATTACTCATATTTATGTAGAATTGGCTTTTCGTCCGAACTGACTCTTTATTCAGAAACACAGAAATGTGTGGTCTTTTGAGGTTCATTTAAATAAACACAGATTATAATACAAGGAATTGTACATTCAAGAGTACCTATATTTTATTTAAAGTTATATTAATTTATAAGTATTGATCTAATTTTAAAAATATTGACAGGTGAACTCACTAACAAATCCTAAAGACAAGTGTCTTGTCAGCTGGGAGGAGGATTGTCGCATTAGACGTCTCTGGCCAAAACTGAGTTATGACTGCAATTGCGTTTCAAATTTTGCAAAGAATCTGAATTTGCTTTTGTTGTTTACTACTGGAGACTGTTTATGCGTTTCCCTTAGGGGGGGGGGGAGGACAGTATTTAATAAATTAAGTACGTAACCTAGCCTAACCTAGGTACCCTCCCCCCCCCTAAACCCCCCTAAAACCCCTGATTCAATATAGAACATCCATGATAACCCAGCTGTTCCATTCCTTAATCTATCAGTCTATTTATTGTGGGGGGCGGTTTTGAATTGGTTACTTTTTAATGTCCATAAAGTGCCCAATTACCCAATTCTCTTATGCATCATTTAAGCAGAAGTAATGTTTTTCATGTTTTCACCTTTATAACACACATATTTTTAAAAGCCATCAAAGGTTAGTACCTTGTATAGGGAGAAGGAATGGAGGTATGCACTTCAAGATATCTTCCTTACACATAACGTAGCGTGTAGACCTTTCCCTGAAAGTTTCATTTACCTAACCTAGCCCTTTCCAGGAAAGCCAATAGTAGCTAAAGTAGGATTTTCCTAGTACAATCAATATGAAAAGATTATTCAACCGTGAATATTAAGCCTCGCTTATCATAAAAATACAAACGGTAGTATTATACCTATGATTTATAAGAGTCAGACTTGCTGATAAAGACCAAAGGACTCACGGCTGTAATATCACGTTTTTTTGCCGTTCGTAGTTTCTCGAGTTGATTCTTTCTCAACTTTCAAGCATAAATTTCTTGACTGACCAAGGGTCAAGGTTCTAGTCACACGTTTAAAAACTAGACAAGATTGAACTTTATAACAATGAGTTTTCTATCTGGGAGAGGAATTTGACAAAAGTAAAGGAAACTTAGCATTAATACAGATCAGTTGGACACAAATTACTGTTGGTGCAAACTCAGTAAACTAATTTCTTGCAATTTAAATTTTTTTGCTTTTAAAATACAAGTGTAATGTAAAACCAAAAAAATTGCATGCCATTCATGGCGTTTGGCTTTCTTTATTTATAGATTTGACTATGATATCGCATAGGAATTAAAATTGCTACCGAGTATCTTTCTTCTGTAAATATGCGGAGTAGGGACCTTTGAGTATAAAATATATTTAGAAATCATTTCGTCCTTTATTGCATGTAAAATAATTGTGGATTTATTATCCTAAAAAGAATATTTGACTGCAACTGCACTTTAATTTTCCCCCCACCCCTCCTACTGTTGAAATATGTAGCTTAAATTGTATATTTCCCATGCATGCGGCCAGTGCATCTATATTATTTTAACCTGTGTACCCGTAAATTGAAGCAACTCTGATGAAATAGAAAAGTATTTTCTTAATGTTTTCTTCTCAATAGCCTCTAGCCTATACATTTACCCGTCCGTCTGATTGTCCCTAGGCCTAGTTGGGTTTTCTATGTTGCCTAGATGAATTAGTCTAGCCTAGCCTATTGAAATATTTCAAAGAAGAATGTACTAAGAACTATTGCTGTCTGAAAAGAAGTGAAATGACTAGAATGGAAAAAAGAAGATGTTATCATTTTAAACAACTAGCACAAGTATTAAATGTGAGTTTGCCAATAAGGGAAATCTGTGAGAACAATGACACATCAGAGTATCAACAGTCATAACTGTTGGAGATCGAGATTGCTACTCTTAATGAGCTGAAACGTTAATGTTATAACTGCTGACATCTTCACAGGTCGCAATTGTGACTGTTGATTTACTGAAGTGTTGACGTTCTGACTGTCAATGTTTTTATGTAGTGTGATAGTGACTGTCCATGTCCTCAAGTGTCAAGGATATGACTACCATTATCCTGACGAATTTATTGTAGAAATTAAGACTGATTTTGTATAATTTATGACTGTCAATATTCTGTCTCGTAACGATTGTGACTGTCGATGAACTGACGTGTTGATGTTATAACAGTTAATGTTCTGATGGGTAGTAACTGTGACTATCTATGTCCTGACGTCTCTATGCTATGATTTTTGATGCAGTGGCAGATTTTTTTAATGTCTTGAGACTAGGTGTCCTGATGTGTGGATGCTCTGGCGCCTTCCCAGAACAATGGGGCGAGTTAGTGTGTTAAAAAAGAAGCAGCCCATAAAAAAATAATGGTAAAAATTTAAGCGCATACATGTTTATAAATAGTACCGAGGTAAGGAATTCGGTACAATTGAATTATCTGGAACACAAGCGATATATTTTATATAGAAGATGCTTAAGAAACTAGTCACACGGGTTTATTTCAATTGAGAATTGAATTACAAACCATGGTTGGTCAGTGCCTTGACATTATTTAAACTTTTATTTTTTTTGTTTAGGGGAAAAAATAGCCTCCTGGTTGGGTAGTATTAAGTTACGATTTTAATATTAGCAATGCTTTCCCCTCCCCTCCCCCCTACAGTTAACAAATATATAAGAGAATGTTTAATAGCAATAACATGAATCTGGGACTTTATAACAATTAAAGTTTTGTTAAATCTGATTAAAAAAATAAAATAGGTTTCATATATAATATTTTATAATAAAATTTAGTCCATATATTTCTACATTAGGGGGGTGGGGAAAAGGCATAGCATATATTAAATACGTATCCTAACCTCGGCACCTTCCCTCCACCCTAAACTCAAAAAAACAGCAGCTTAGATATTGTAAATTCAATGAGAAATAACACTATGTAATCAATTTTGATGGAAATACACGATTTACGAGTATCCGTGTCTGGTTCCCTTGGACAGTATAAAACGCTGTGTTAGGTATAACACACTTATTCTACCTTACTTATAACACCTTACTTATTCTAGAGAATCAGAAAATTTAAATCACCATATAGAAAAACTGCTGTCCCAAGCTTGTATCTTTTCTAATTTCTAAAGATTATCACTAAAATAGTCATCCTGACGCGTATATTATGAGGTTTAAAAATTGATTTTTAATCTAGTTAACATTAACAATATTTTAACTGGGCACTGTTTTAATGTTTTTGATAATATTGTTTTCTATTTTTTCCAAAACTTTATTTATCACAACTGGTCTGTGTATAACGACTGCTCTGTGTATATTACTGACAAACAAAATGGAAACAAACATGTTGTTATAGACTGCCAAAAATGCCAATGCCAATTGGAGCTCATGCAGCGTAGAAGGTCCATACCAATCAAACAGTTTGTGGTAATGAACTGTAAATAAGGATCCACCTAGCTTAATGGTAACCAAAACTCTAGAAAACGGGTCTTTGGTAACAATAGATGAATCAAAACAATTGGATTTCATTACTGATTTGAAATATATAATTTTCATCAAGTTATGCACCTGAGAATATTTGGCTGATTTTCAAAAATAGGAGGAAAGACCCTCTAAAAGTTAAATAACCTTAATGAAAATCGCACCATAATATTCAGCGCATCAGAGGACCCTACTGTACAGGTTTCACACACCTATCTACAAAAATATGTTTTTTTGGATTTTTTACCGGAAGAAAGATCACGGATGCGTGTTTATTTGTTTTTTTGTTTTTGTTTTTTTTCCCAGGGGTGATCGTATTTACCAGGTAGTCCTAGATTATTGTGGATGAACTCATTGGACTGAAAATTTAAAGTCCTAGTGCTCTTTTTAAGTGACAAAAAAAAATTGAGGGCAACTAGGCACCCTTCCACGCTCTTTTTTTTTCCAAAGTCATCCAATCAAAATTTTGAGATAGCCATTTTGTTCAGCATGGTCGAAAATATGATAAATATGTCTTTTAGGATGACTTAATCCCCCGAAGTTCCCGGGGGAGGGCTAAAAGTTATGAACTTTACCCAATGTTAACATATAGTATTGGTTATTGGGAAGCATACAGACGTTTTCAGGAGGTTTTTTTCTCGTAGGGAGGGGGGGGTGGGTCGGGGGGACGTTGCAGGATCTGTCCATGAAGAAAGTGGTCATGGGGGAAGGGGAATTGCCATGAAGGGGGTGCCGAACTTGCCATTATTATTTATTGGTTATTGGGAAGTATACATACATTTTCAGGAAGGATTTTTTTTTCTGGATGATGGGGTTGGAGGAGGGGATTACTTGGGAGAAGTTATCCTTGGAGGTAGTTCCTTTGGCATAGGTGACATTTTTATGAAGGGTGGATTGTATTTCAAAACATTATTAAAAAACCATCATAAACTAAATTTAAAACTGAAAAGAAGAAGCAACATTTGAACTTTAAACGAACAGAAATTATAACGTATATGAGGGGGGGGTCTCCCAACGCAATGAAATACGCGTTTAACTGCAGTTTTTTTTTAGTTCTTTCATAAGATATATATATTCTAAATAACCGGCAGGGGTGTTTGAGAGGTTAGTTAATTAAATTTGTTTTTAAATTTTAACGTAAAAAGCAAAGTCTTGACTTAGGGGATAACGTCCTAATATACTTAGTAACATATACGTAATAAAAAAAACGATAACAAAACAAACAATATGGCTCAATAGAGATCGAAACTTTTAAAAACGGAATTTTGGTGTTAATAAATGTATCAAAAGAATGGGTTTATAATGCTGATTCTAAATATGTAGGTTTTATTAAGTTTAGTATTACTCATCAAAGGCTACGAGCCTGAGAAAATGTGCCTGATTTTTTAAAGAGGGGGGGAAAATCCCCTACAAGTGAAAGAACTTTAGTGGAAATCACACCGTCAGATTCAGCGTATCAGAAAACTCTATTACATAGGTTTCAAGCTCATATCGGCAAAAATCTGCAACTTTGTATTTTTCGCTAGAAGAAAAATTTACGAATATAGACGTTAGTTACATAAGTTGATTTGTAAATTACTTCATAACTAAATTTAGAGACATCCATTTATAAAAAGCAAATTGAAATTTTTATACAAATTTTGTTTACTTATTCAATGAAGGTGAGCCAAAATAAAAGTTGCATTAACTAAAAAACGATCAGAAATTAAACAAAAAAAACAAGTTTTTTAAACTGAAAGTAAAGAGCATCATTAAAACATTAAACGCACAGAAATTATTCTGTATATGAAAGGGGCGGTCCCCTCCTCAACGCCTTGTTCTATACTCTAACGTTTGACTTTATCTCGTAACTTGATTTTTTCAAACAATAAACAACTTTAGTATAAAGAGCGAGGCGTTGAGGAGGGGACAGCCCCTTTCATATACGGAATAATTTCTGTTCGTTTTAAGTTTTAATGTCGTTCCTTACTTTCAGTTTAAAAAACTTGTTTTTTTTATTTAATATGCTGAAGGCTGCAGTTGAAAAGGAAGACCACAAAAAAGATCCAAAGGATCCTGGGATGCTATTTCAATCCAAAAGTAAAGAATAATAAACATAAATATTTAAACATGATATTAGTAAAATAATAAAAAAAAAAACCCTTTTGAACATAAGGTAAAACATTTATGTACCAGTGTTTAGTCTTTGCAAGGGGGTTTTCAAAAAGTGTATTTATGGACAATCCGTTTTAGACATATCTGGGTAGGACTATCCCCCTGTCGCATCATATGTTTTAAGTTTAGATTTTTAGGTCCGAATCTTCGGGTCCAATTCCTGCTGCATTTGAAAAGGCTAACCTACTATTTGCAGCATCTTATCGCTAATAATAAAATATCTAAAGCAAAAAGTTCTTGAGTCAGCCATTAAAGGAATTTAAAATAGTGGGTAAAACATCTTAGTCTGTGGCACTTAATTTTTTAGACACTCTTTTTATGATTTTTTTATGTCATATTTAACCAATGAAGTATATTTTTTAACGCCCTTTTATTGAAAAAACTAAAAAATTGTCATTTTAAAGTAAAAATTTAACAATAAATTATAAAGGTTCCGGAAACCACAACCAGGTTAAAAATGATGTCCAAAATGTCACCGTGACAACCAGGGCTCGAACTGAGCATTCATAGCAAACTTTCAGAGCGCGTAATTTACTAAACAGTGCTAAGGATTCTGAAGCTGGAATATCCCTTCACAAATGTTTTATTATATGAATAGGATTTTATGATCTTACACTTTTTAGTGTTGTATACATAACCTTTTTTCAGGGGTACTCCAAGGGGGGGGGTTTATGAAGGTCTTGAATTTTAGACGGGCTAAAATTACACTCATGTACCTGGCTGGGGAGAGGAGGGTTGGAATTATCTATGTAGTGCCTAGTTTTTATCAGTGCCTACACAAACATTAATTTCTTATTTATCCCTGCTTCTTGTTTTTTACAAAAAAACTTACCTAAATTGGTTGTTCTTTAAAGAATGAATTTTATTCTATCTTAAATTATTTTAAATTATTTTTCGTAAAATGTTTTCTTTGAGCTTTAAAAGCTTATTAAAAATATAACTTTTAGCTCTAGCCTAGTAGGTACTGGACCATTTTTTGAAGCTATTGCTCTTTGTTAGGATTTTATTTGAATTCTTCTTTACAGTTTTTATTTATTCAACATCTATTATTTTTTTGCTATGAACTAATTTGCTATACTTTTTTTAAGCTTTCATGTTTCTTTCAATGATCTAAAACTATTTGATATGATTTTAAAGTAATCTTCAGCATTATGATTGCAAATCTTCATATTTTATGATGTTTTTTTTTAACAGTCTCCATCCATTAAATACCTTTTATTATGGTATTGCATTATTATTCTTAGTATTTTTTTTCTGTCTTTTTCTATAACCCTGTATTATTGCTTTTCTGCATTCGATAATTAGGAATCTTTGATATTTTTATTTCATCTTACTACATTTGGCTGTGTCTCTTTTCAACATAACTACCGTCTTCTATTCACGATTTCATATGATGTCACAATAGAAATATCACCAGAAGATGCAGCTTTTGTTAAAAAATTGCAGTTTACTTTAGTTCTAACAAAACCACTTGTGGGTAGATAAAGCATTAAGTTTCAAATGCACAACCATCTCCGTGCACTTTTCAGTCACCTGGCGGCCCTAGCAAAAAAAAGGGGAAAAGGGAAAGATCAAGTGTTACCTAAGATAAAATGTGATTTCATTCATATTCAAGATGGAGGGCTACAATCCTCCGGTTTAGGATTGTCGACCATGATGACTCAGATGGTATAATTTTCATTTTGGTCTGTCACCGTTTTCAAGAGTTTTCAAGCTCTCTATAAAAACTTCAAGAGATTTAATATATCATTGATTTTAAGCTTGACATGGATATATTTACACCCCCTTTATCAGTGTCAAGTTGAAATTCTTTCAAATTTTAAACATCGATTTAAAAACAAATTTTTTAGTTTGTGGATATATAGGGGCGAAGGTTGCTCTTTACTAGTTTTCCCATGTTGATACAATACAACCACAATAGGAACTCAGTGAAATGAACATAGTATTTTTGCCATATTTAGAATATGCTTACCGACATGATCATCAAGAGGAGTCTTTAGGGCCAAAACATAACGTCGCTTTCTGCGTTATTCTTTTAAATAGAGATATATAATAGAAGTATTATCAAGTACAACCTATTACACAACATTCTATTCGTAAGTAAATATTTATGTATGTTTTTATTCAAAGTTGACCACCAAAAAAAGCATATCTCTGACTTTAAAAGGTTTGAGAAAATTGAGGCACGTGTAAAAAACCCGGCCCGTACGTAGAGACGTAGACAAGTGAAATATAGTACTTAATGTGCGGTCCCCCGAGTTGCGAGTCTTTTCTGTTGCTTTTTTTTTAATAATGTATACCCGGAGGGTATATATTATTTCTTAAATGGAACAGGGAAGAAGAGGCGGCCACAAAGACATCCGTACCCAAGGTCCAGTCTAGACTCTGCCTTTGAAGAACTCTTTTTTCTACAGTTTTTTTTTCAGATGAGAGCACTGCAGTATACAGTGCCAAATATATGACCAGCATCTGGGGAATGTATAACAGATATTCGGTCTATAACTGTAAGAAACATGCAACTGATGCAACAACAGTTTTTGGAGCATCACGGTAAGTTTTTCTTTAGTTTGTCCCCTTAATTCTCTTCACTTTTTTCCTTTTTAACCAAAGAGATGAAACGAAATCAGAGCCAGATGCTTAAATGGTCTCCCAATATATCAAATAGTTGCTTTGCCTGGTAAAGCATTCTATAATCCCGACAAATCACATTGTTTCTCTTCAGTGAGTACAAATCAAAGATGTAGAGTGACAACATATGAACAGTATGTTTAGCCTGGTGCAAGCTGACGTGGCTTCTATGTCCTTTGTTTACTACTATATTAACTATCCTAGGGGCCATATCTAGGTTTTTGTTTGTTTGAGGGGAGGGTCTACAATTTTTTTTTAATCCTGTATCAAAAATATTTTTATATTTGTTAAGTTTTTAAGAGTTGAGTCAACATTCCGGGGGGGGGGGGGTACGTGAACCGCGTACGCCTGGTTATTGCTTTTGCTACATGTAAAACTCTGGAATAGAGTGCCCTCAATAAAATTATAAATTTCGAGCACCAAAGCGTTACTTGTAAAGACTATTTTCGCTAGGACATATATAGACAGGAGTGTCTAAAAGAGACTATTTTCTATGAGACTTGAAAATGACAGTTGTTTGAATCTTATCTGTTCACTCGACATGTGAAAAAATCTTAGTTCAACATTTAGACATACTAGCTTGATTAGGATTGAATATTAAAGTATTTATTAACCCTCCCTTGCTGACTAGCTCCTCTTACATAGTCTCCACTATTCTCAATCAGAAGAACCATTGGAGCTCATACAAGGCATATCTAAGCCGACGAAATCTGCTCAGATGGTGATAATCTTCTGGCCTACCTATTGCAGGAAAGTCCGAACGACGAACAGAGAGCCATGATTGATGTATTGTCGCCATGACTGTGGAATGATCTCTTAGCAGAAGTTATGGCTAGTGAACCATTCTCCTAGTTGCTTTAAGAGTAATTTTATAGTATACGTTTCTTTTTTGAAGAGAAGCTGCAGGTCATCCCTATCTGAAGTTGGAGGACGTAATAAAGAAAGATTTAATGAACATTGGAATTTTGTAGGTGGATTCAAAGAGGGAGGCATAGACTATATTCGACAGGGGGGGGAGTATGCGTGGAAGTGTTGGCATCGGGCAGCTTGGTACATCAGTAATGTGTTAGTAGTAGTAGTAGTTTAATATAGCGAACGTTAAAAGAAGTAAAAATCGTAATTGCCAAAGATAGCGGCATGGTGAAAGGTGACGATGCGGTGAAACCTGATGAAAAGAGTAAAAAAAAGAAACGTATATTTTTCAAAGATAATGATATTTTAAGATTGATATTGATTTACTCTTCATTTTAGTCGTTTAAAACGCTTTATCTTTTTTTTAGATATACTAATTATTTATTTTTCTAATACTTAAAAGAAAAGTGATTAAAATTTTGTGAAAATTCCTTTAGCGTGTACTTCAATTTTTTTTTTTGTGTTTTTGATAGAATTTTTGTTTCAGAAACTATCTTTTCGTGAACTCAGGCAAAAACTTCAGTACTTGCTAGGATAAAATCAAAATGATCAAATATTTTGCTATTATTGAGTGGGATCTTCGAGTCTTATTTAATCTATGAGTCAATTCTGTTGACTATTAAACAAATAGAGAGTAATCCCAGACCTAAAATGTTTACAGTATGATAATAGGAAAATTAAAATAAGATCATAACTTAATACAAAGTATAATATCAGAGAAATATTTCCACTATATTTCTTTCTTCGTGTTTATTCTTATTTTTAAATATCGGAATGCATCAATGATATATTTTTCGAATATGGATTGGACAATGCTATTTTTCCGATTCAATAGAGGGAAAATGGGAACTGTGTTTAAAAAAAATATGTTTTCTATATCTCGAGTAAAACATTTTGTAATTGATAATAAAAAAAAATAATACGTAACCATTTTTATATTTAACTTGCGACTATATTTTTATATTTTCTATGTACATCTAGTATCTTTAACCGTGAACTAGGAGCGAGTCCTCCAATTACATGAATCGTTAAAGGGGCATAGTAGTAACATCAAAACTAGATAAAAATAAAATAACACACCTTATATTAGTAAGATGATATTTACGCTCTTTTTCCTTAAGTTTATTTATTCTTAATTTTAATAATTAAGATGCATAAATAATATAACAGTCACTACCAATTTGTACGTATCACTATATACGCAGTGTGCTTCGAAAACTGGAAAACAGAGGAATTTAGAGCTATGATTTGTATGATCTTAGAAGAATAAAAACTAAAAAATGTATTTAACCCAAGAAAATACGAATTTACAGTTAAAGGACAAATACTGTATAATCTTAAAAAACTAATAGGTACTTAAAGGCCAATTAAAACTTAAAACTTGGCAAATTATAAAACCAGCTTTCAGCACACACTGTATACGCAAAATTCGTGGTCGAGATATTCCTTATGAATAAGTATCTAACTCCTTATTCGCTGAAAGCTATCTGGCCATCGAAAACTAACTAATAGGCCCGCTTTGTACCCAATTAAAACTAAATGTATTATTAATATATTTTGATTATAAACTATATGAAACATTATATAAAGTATTGCATATATATATTATTGGTAATATAATGTAATTATATTATTAAAAGATCATGTAATTTTTTTTTCGTAGATTCTCCACCCTCCAGATTTGACTGGAAGAACGTTCTGGCAACTTTTGCTAAGAACTAGCCCACGGCGTATTTGAACAGGTTTGTTTTTTCTTCTTTTTATTATTATTATTATCTAGAGAACCTAATAAACAAATATCCAAATCTAGAAATTTTACCTCAAATCACATAAACACTCACCAACGAATAACCTAGAGAACTCAATCGTGCAAAAGTTATTGCCAATATGGGAGCATGTCGCATCCAACTACGATAGACATTGGTTGGCTAATTTTGAATATAAATTCGATGCATGGATATGTCAGAGAACATATCTGAAAACAGACATTTGCTACTTAGATCCAATATGAGAGTTAAAATTATTCCCGATAAAAATAAGTCTAAATGGTCTTTTGAGATTTACCATAAGATTGGTTGTAAATAAATTCAAATGTATAGAAAACCAGCTAGATTTAATAAACAAATTTGATTTGTCTTCCTTCTTAGTCCCTGTTAAGGGGTGTTTATCGGGGGACTAAGGCATCGATCACAGCAACTCCTCCCCCCCGATACCCGCAGCGAAACAAAGAATGAAGTATGGCGTTGACATGTATTGTATCGGTTTATGCAGTGCGACAGCAGTAATACATTGCTTTAATTCCTTTTTTTAGCGCAGGAGTTTTGTTGTGCCACATTTCCGAGACTCCTAGGATTAGAAGAAACAATGCCTCTGTCTCATCGGGACCTAAAAACAGCTCTGTGTCAAAAAAAAACACAATTTAAAAATTAGAGTATAAAGACTTTTATAAAATTTAAAGTATATCTAAAAATTTCCAGGTATGTCAATAATATAAACCAAACCTGTTTTTTGTCATAAATTTAGAAGATGTTTTCAGAACATGTTTAAACTTTCTTTGATACCTCTTGATATTTATTGAATTTCTAGATTTTTTTTTATGCATCTTTAGGAATTTCAGGCATTTTTCTCAGAGTTTTACTTCACTTCTCTATTTGTCTGGCATTAATAAGTTAACGATGCATTTCTAATTTATCTTACCTTTGAAAAATATTACCCATGAAGGTAACATTTGTTACCTTTACCTTCAGCTAAATCACTTACCCCCAACTTGTCAATGAGAAAAAAAAATGTCATTTGTAGGTGACAAAGGAATGGTAAATAATAACAGAGTTAGAGTAAAATTTGCAGCTGGTTTAGGAAAGGTAACTTGTATCTCAATTAGTCTGGGCGCTGTATTTGTGCAAAAAATTGCTTAATTTTCAGTTTCAATGGTGAAAATAATTAATATTGCTAATATAATAAAGTCATTTAATAAGATTTATTAATTATAAATTAAAGAGAAAAACAAAGACGTAGCTGTTTTCATAATTTTACAGGAAGGCGGAAATAGGATTAAAATTTTTTTTACTATAAGCAGGTTGTTCCTCCAGGATTTAAATATGAAAAATCTTTGAACATTACGTCTGCTTGTATTCCAGCAAATGGTACTGAAACATTTTCCACAAATGATAGCTAGCCCTTCCCATCTACTTTTTATTGAAGGTAGATGGCTTCCTCTTCCTCGGCTCTCGTCTGCCAAAACCCGATGTCGACATTGTTCAAGTTTTTGAAATAATTGCAAAATAGGGAGTATCTACTTTTTTGGGAAGGAAGAAATAGATGAAGATAAAGAGTTTTGTTAAGGGTTTTCCGAAGCCGGTTTAATTCCAGGCTTTTGCCACTTCGTTTTCTGTTGTACGTAGATATTTATAGGTTTTGCAATTCTAGTGTGTCCATACTAGGGTTTGGGTCTGAAAATCGGTGAAATCTGCTATCATTCTTGTAGACACAATATCGTATCTAAGAAAGTATAACAGATAGAACACTATGACTTTTCAATTGAAATTCTCCTGTTAAGATTGATGGAGGTCCAATCTTAACTCAAAATAGAATCTTGAGTTTTTGGCAGCGGACAGCTGACTTCTACACAAGGGAACACTAGGTAAATCCCAAATAGAGAAATTTTGCTACTCTTTCAATCATTTTCTAGAAATATGTGTGCTAGGCCTAGGTATTATTGACACAAGAAAGCAGTAGTCTCAATTGGAGGGGGATATGTGCCCCCTATGTTTCCCCCTAGATTTTTAAAAAGACCATGTTCTGATATTTCCATTGAAAAATGACCATTTTGGTATTTTCATCAAATAAATTGAATAGGCGACAAAATTCCCCCTTAGATTTTGAAACAATGTATTTTACCCTCTTCCCTAATTCTCATGAATTGACACAAGTGCAAGAAAGTGCTTTGAGATAACACTTTAAAACTTCTGAAGCAGCTTTTCCACTCTTCCGAAAGTTATATGTTTTAGTTGTGCCAGATCAAGTTTTGGATGACATGTGCAGTATGCTGGATGTATTTTTCAAATAATCATAATATCAGGGATATAAGTTAATCACAAAAAAATTATACATCTTAGACTCACATTCATCTTAGGCTTGAAAGAAAGAGAAATTCTTTGAGGAAATATTATGCCCAGCACACGTAGGACTTATCACCTGATTTTGCAAATATAGCCATCCCCTAAGGTTAGTCACTTGCATTCAAACTACAAAAGGTATATTGAAGTAATTAGCAAGTTTTTGCCTTCAATAACATATGCTAAGTTCATCAGATCACCTAGGGAATAGACTTTACGGTTTACATGGCGAAGGAAACCCAAAACTTGTTTAAGAACCATTAGAAAATACAGGAAGAACCCCTGGAGATCTCCATAGGCACTAGAGCGAACCTTGTAATATTTCCCAACGAGTAAGAAAACAAGCTATTTTACAGGTGTCAAAGAATTATTTTCTGCTTTAATTTTATTATTTTTTATTGAATAATTATCACACATCCCAGGTTCTTGGGGGATCTTGGATTCCCATTCTTTTAGATCTCAGAAGTTTTTAAGATTCGAGTTTGTCCTGTAATGTTCATATAATCCACTCTTTTTTTGTTGATCTATCTGCGCTAAGCAATCAACCCTTTCTTCAAAAGATTTTATACTTATCTGCCTGGTTCATAACATACACAATTGAATCAAGCAATTCGTGGTAACGAGCTGTTAGTAAGGAGCAACTTGGCCCAATAGTAGACCAAAACTCTAAAGAAGGAATTTTTAAAACATTTTAATATATCAAAGAAATTGGTTTTTTATGCTTATTCTAAATATATAAAACTATTAAGGTTAATGTTATTCTATCAAAAGCTACGAGTCAGAGAAAATTTGGGTGCTTTCCTAAAATGGAGGAAACGACCCCAAAAATTCAAGCAATCTTAATGAAAGTAACACTACTAGATTCAGCATGTCATTGAATCATGTAGATTTTTCAAGCTCCTACCTGCACAAATGCGGAATTTTCCCTTTTCTGTACTACAGAAAAGATCACGGATGCGTGTTTATTTGTTGTCCTTTTTTTTGCAGGGGAATGCTCATTCGAACGGAAATAGAAAGTTCAAGAGCACTTATTAATTGACCAAAAAGATTGAGCCATGGGATATTGGCATTTTCAGCACTTTTTGGCCCTAAACTACGATTTTACCTAACAGAGGACCAAGCTGCTATCGATTGAACAATTCTGAGATGGCCAATCGGTTTAAAGTTTCAAAAACTATGCATTGAACTTCCCAGTTGCACAGGAAGCAATTGTGCACAGTGGAGCATTTGTGCCTTAAAAATCAAATTATCAATACAGGATATAAGGTTAATATAGAAATGTATCTTAATGCTTTATTTTCCTAAACTGATTCACCTGATTTTTCGTGAAATTCTGTCTAGTGGTGCATAATGACACATCACCTTTTATGAAGGAGGTGCGGCGCATCATTTTGTAGCTGGGAAGGGGGGCAGATGCCTAAAAAGAGCACATTTCAATTCCCATAATGTCTAACTCTCCATGATACTTCAGATAAATGGAACGGGTAATAGAAGGGGGGACGAATTAGCATCCTTTCATTTAGACTGAGCCTGGATAAAGGTACTCTGGGTGATACATCCCTTATTGTAGAAAAATGTTTCTGAAATTTCTTTAGGGTTTGATTTTACTAGACGGATTTGCTTCATATCTCATAAAATTACATACGGTGATGTGTAAGTGCACATCTAAGTGGGAGGGGGCGGACGCCTCAAAGAGCGCACTCTAATGCCCAAACGTCCAAACTCTCCTTGAGCCTTCAAATAAAAAAGCATAGAATGAGTTTTGGGAAGGGATTGGGGAGAAATTGGTATTAAAGTCATATGCCCACCGGCACAAAGGTGGAAAAGGTAAGATGGGGCATCATGAGTCTCGCCAGGAAATTTCTTGAGGGGGGATGGGGGTGTTAAGCAGGGCCATATCCAGGATTTTTGTTCAGGGGGGGTTTTACTAATTTTTGACTTTTTTTGGGGGGGGGAGGGTACTAATTTTTGACTCAGTTTTCGACTAATTTTACTGATTTTTTCCTAGGTTTTACTAATTTTCGACTTATTTTCGAGTCGGTCAAAAATTTCGGGGGGGGGGGGGGTTAAAACCGGGTTAACCCCACCACCCCCTGGATAAGGCCGTGGTGTTGATTGCTATCAGGAGCTGTTTTAAGCGATTTTGAATGGTATTATTTATCTTTTTATTTTACAAAAAATTCAGCGTGTTTAAACATAAGTATACAATGTATTAAAACTCGGAGAATTCTGGTGTAGAGGTCGCGATTGCTTCAGTCGCGTAGAAGATCAAAAGTCACACAGAATTTCCATCCATGTGAAGAATAATACCCATTTTCTTTCACCCCAAATTCTATAGTAAAAATGTTACTCCAGGAAAAATTGAGAAATCGGTAGTTCCCCTGCCCCATTTATAATAAGATTCAGCTAAACTACAGTGCCAGTTACAGCCAGCACCGAAGTTCATTTATTTTCCAAAGAAATTTACTTAAAAATTATGGAAAATTTAGCTAATGCCAGCCAATAAGTGAGCTTCGTATTGAATCCTTGGCTGTATTAGCAAAAAAAGCCAACGGTGGATCAAAATTCTATTGTAAAATCTTAATATCAAATCCTAATGGCAGTATATTGAAAAATGGAAAGCTTTTTAATAAGGCAGTGAAAACTAAAGAGACATTTTTAATACAAAATAATAATCGAAGTCCGAATATTTTGGCTTTACATCTGGAAGCCTTTATAAACGGTAAAAGAAAACTAAAACACTAACCTGGACAATATATAAATAAAACACATCAAAACACTACTAGAAAAAAACAAGAAAAACGAAAAGAAAACTCGCATTTAAACAAAATCCAACGCGGTAAAGCACGAAAGCACAACAATAAATAGATAAAGCAAGACCTCTGCTCAGTGGCGCACTCAGAAAATAGTAATGTGGGGGGGGGGGGCTTACCAACGGAAAACTTCAAAAATCTCTTTGAAAAAACGGTATTTTAAAGCATTGCTTTAAGTTTATTTAGCTCTTTGAATGCAAGTTTTGAGTTGGGACTAAGCAACAAATGATTAAACCGAGCATATTAAATAAAATTAAAAACATAATATAATTTTTTCTTGAGGGGGATGGGGGCTACATCCCCTTTAGCCCCCCCCCCCCGTGGGTGCTTAATTGCCTTTGCTGTATGTAGATTATTGTTTGTCCAAATTATCTTATGATATGGGATTCTAGCAAAATGAAACAGTATTTTTGTTTAAAAATTTTACGTATGCTTTAGTTCCTTCAACTGTATTTGGTTTAAACAGACTGTTCCATTCAACTAGAATCCTTATCAAAAGATAATTTGGACATACACAAAATATAGGTAGAGCAAACATCTCACCTTGTTCCTTTATTTTTTGTGCTTTGATGCTTTACCCTTTTGAATTTTATTTAAATGCAAGTCTTAATGACATTTTTTTTGTGACTTTCTGTATGTTTGTTAGTTTTTTGCCCCGGAATGTAAAGTTGAAATATTCAACCCGGTTTTAATACATTTTCACTGTTATTCAATAGAGACAATTAATAATTTGAATTAGTCGGAACTAGCCAGTCAGCAGATCTTTTGGGACCGTGTGCAATATCAATTTGCGGGGCCCCAGTGAGCGCTACTAAGAACGAGGGAATCGTATTTATATCATTCATTAAAGTACATCTTATTGTGTAGGTATTTTTGTGGTTTCAAAGTTAATTTTAAGGTATATTTTTGCCGTCCAGCATGGGATATAGTTCTTTATGGTATTTCTATGATACACAAAGACGGCTGAACATTTGCGCGGCCTTGCATTTTTAGGTTATGCCTACACTCAAATTCGGAGCTCTTGGTGGCACGGGGTCCTGTGCAGCCACATAGGTTGCACATGCCTAACGTCACCACTGCCACTCAGATCATTCTTAAAGTGACCATTGTGATTGCTAGAATCTGAGCACAAGCTCAGCACTAATGATATGTCGGTGTGAACAGACCTTTAGACATGCACTCAGAATTGTTCTTAAATAATCGGTGAAAGAGCAAGAGAAAGGCCAGATACACAAGGTCACACTTTGATGTGATTCCCAAACTGAACTTTGGGTGTTTCCTTGGATGCTGTCTTAGCAGAACCTTTAAGAGAGTAGGATGGAGAGGGAACGGTTGTCAGTATCCCGATTTTGCTGCAATTAGTCTGGGCTGGAAATAATGATCAGGTAGATAATACCAGAAGTCCCAAGAGGTGCCGGCTGCTTTACTCTGCATTGGATAGGGACTATATGAATAACTGGCATTATTCTTTGTTCCCAGTCAAAATATAAGTAAAACTGCTTGGGGTGGCATAAGAAATGACACACAATTTAAGTATTTCCGATATTCAGACATTAATGAATGATGATTTATACTCCGATTTATCAACCTCTATGCTTTTAAATATGTTTCTTAAAAGACAGAATTCAAGGCAATGTGACATCAGCTATGCATGAGTTACTTTAAATTAATATTTATGAATCTAGAATGAAAAATAAGTAAATATAAATTAATGCAGTTTGTGTGTAGTTACAACAAGTCCCTCGATACAAAGTGCCCTGGCCTAAGACCAAAAAATTAAATAAAAAATTGTGCCCACATCACTCTTTACCTAGGCATTGCCATTGCGCTGCCCAAGATGACTTCCACTTAAAACCTTAATATGATGGGACTAATATAATTCTTTTCTGAATCACTTTGAGTTTGTTCATACCTTTCAGAAAACTTATGCTTTAATTAAACCATTAAACTAAAATTAATTTTTAACGTTATCAACTATTTTAATTTTTATTGTTGTGTATAGGCGTTAAAAATGGCTTTGGTTAATCTAACTAAAAATAATAAATTAATATTTTTCAAATAAAATGTTTTATGAAACAAAGGAATTTTTTATGTAGGCTTCTGCTAAGGCTGAATCTAAACAGATTACAGGAGAGGTCAATTTTTTGGGAGATTTGGGAGCCTCTTTATTTCTGATCAATTTGTTGAGATTTTATTTTTATAGCATTTTAGGGTTTCTTTTCCTTGTTATTTTTATTTGTTGTTGTAGGTGTTGAAGGTCCTTCAAAAAGTGCTGCCACAACCCTAATGGAAACCTCAAATTCTTCTCTATCACCAGGACATCAAAGTCTCTCTGAGGGTGTTTCACCCAGGATTTCCACATCTTTTCCAGAATTTGACTCCCAGGAAGTGGGTCTCGATGACGAAGGTATAATTAAACGAATAATGTTTCTGAATTATTTTTTAAAAGAATAACAATTTTTTTGCTAAGATAAAGCATGAAACATTACATAAAGCTTTAAATAGCGTTATTGAAAGATTTTACTTTCATAAAAAGTGTTATCGCGTTAAACACAAGGTAATTTTAAAATTTAGCGTTGAGAGCACTATTTAAGTAGGCTAAAGTTGTACAATGTCGGCAAAGCCCGATTGATCTGCCATTCTAGTCTTTATTGAGCGAGTATAAATATGTTTCTATTCATAAAAGTTAACTACTAACTACTGGATATGAAATCTGTGAACAAAACTCTAAATTTGTGAAATCAGTTTTGTAACAATCAAGTTTATCACTCTTAAATTTGTTCCGACCTCTTGTTATGTCTAGTTTTATAAGTTTGTTGACTGGTATTTGCATGCTCTGTGGCTTTCATTCTTTCTGGGTGAATTATTCAGACAATGTTAATGTTCATCCATCTTCTATTTGTTGATTCTTTTCAAACAGTTTGTGGTAACGAACTGTAAGTTAGGAGCGAACTGGCTCAATGGTAACCAAAACTCTAAAAAACGGAATTTTGGTACCAATAGTTACATCAAAAGAATCAGATTTTAATTCTGATTTCAAAAATATAAGTTTCATCAAGTTTAATTTTACCCATCAAAAGTTACGCGCCTGAGAAAATTTGGCTGATTTTCGAAAAAAGGGGGAAAGACCCCCTAAAAGTTATAGAACCTTAATGAAATTCACACCATCATATTTAGCGTAGCAGATAACCCTACTGCACAGGTTTCAAGCTTCTATCTACAAAAAAGTGGTATTTTGCATTTTTTGCCAGAAGAAAGATCACGGGTGCGTGTTTATTTGTTTTTTTTTGTTTTTTTTTCCCCAGGGGTAATCGTATTGACCCAGTGGTCCTAGAATATCGTAAGAGGGCTCATTGGAACGGAAATTAAAAGTTCTAGTGCCCTTTTTAAGTGACCAAAAAAATAGAGGGCAACTAGGCCCCCTCCCACGCTCTTTTTTTTCTCAAAGTCATAAAATTAAAATTTTTAGATATCTATTTTGTTTAGCAGAGTCGAAAATATAATAAATATGTTTTTTACAATGACTTAATCTCCCACAGTTCCCAGGGGAAGGGCTGAAAGTTATGAACTTTGCCCCTTGCTTGCATATTGTATTGGTTATTGGGACGTATACAGACATTTTAAGGAAGGATTTTTTTCTGGTGGAGGAGGGCTGGAGGAGGGGGTTACTCGGGAGAATCTTTCCGTGGAGGATGTTTCTTTGGGACTAGGGACATTTCTATGAAGGGGGCGCCGGATTTCCAAGCATTATTTGAAAAACGGATCAGAAATTAAATTAAATAAAACAAGTACTTTCAACTGAAAGTAAGAAGCAACATTAGAACTTAAAATGAACAGAAATTATTACGTATATAAGAGGGGTATCCCCCAAGTCAATACTTCACTCTTTATGCTACAGTTTTTTTTTCTATTGCTTTCAAAATAGCTATCTATTATAATTAAACGGCCTGTGTGATTCAGGGGTTGGTTAATTAAAATTTTTTTTAACTTTTAACGTAAAGAGCGTGGTATTGACTAAGGGGAGAACCCCATCATATACGTAATAACATATACGTAATTAAAAAAAAAACAAGCAATACGGCTCAATAGTAAGCGAAACTTGATGTCAATAAATGTATCAAAAGAATGGACTTATAATGCTGATTCTAAATATATGAATTATATTAAGTTTAGTATTACTCATCAAAGGCTACGAGCCTCAGAAAACTCACCTGATTTTTTAAAGAAGGGGGAAACATCCCCTAAAAGTGAAAAATTTTTAATGAAAATCACACCGTCAGATTCAGCGTATCAGAAAACCATATAAGATAGGTTTCAAGCACATATCTGCAAAAATCTGCAACCTTGTATTTTTGGCCAGAAGACAAATATACGAATTTAGTATTTCGTTACGTAAGTTAATTTGTAAATTACGTCAGAACCAAATTTAGATACAGCCATTTAGCAAAAGAAAAGTAAAATTTTTATGCAAATTTTGTTTACTTATTCAATGACGGCGAGCCAAAATCAAAACCTGCATTAACTAAAAAACGATCAGAAATTAAATAAAAAAAACAAGTTTTTTAAACTGAAAGTAAGGAGCGGCAGTAAAACTTAAAACGAACAGAAATTATTCTGTATAGGAAAGGGGCTGTCCCCTCCACAACGCCTCGCTCTTTACGCTAAAGTTTGACTCTGTCTCACAACTTTATTTTTTTAAACAATAATAAACTTTAGCGTAAAGAGTGAGGCGTTGAGGAGGGGGCAGCCCTTTTCAGATACGGAATAATTTCTGTTCGTTTTAAGTTTTAATGTCGCTCCTTACTTTCAGTTTAAAAAAACTTGTTTTTTTTTTTTATTTAATATGTAAAGGAGCACTTCGTGTTTCCTGACACTATAGGCATAATTCTGGTTTAAATACTGCATTCTTTGGACCGTGCATCAGCTTCAGGCTTTTTGAACCAAGTTGATCCATTCTTCTGAAATAAATCTTGTTTCAATACTACTGGAGTAGTTTACATCTTTTCCTGTTACATGATATTGTAAGGTCACAATTTATAAAGAGAGAAGAATGTAACAGAAAAAGATATTTTGTAATGCTAGATTCATACATTCTTGCCACTTTTCAGGAAACTAAGCCCCTTTTTTACCATGTAGTGCCACTTGACAGAAATCAATTTTTGTTTAAAAAAGAAAAGATTTGAATAAAATTTTATAGATTTATGAAAAAAGCTCAAAACAGATATGATTATTATAATTGGATAGAGTATTGATTTTTGAATCAAATGGTATGTTTATTTCTTAGGCTGAGCTCCAATCCACCTACCATGGTAAGTTACCATAGTAAGCTCACAACCTGCAGAATAATGTGGTAACAAGTGACCATAAGGTGACATCACTAGATTAATATCAAGACAAACATCACAATAAAGAATTAAACATGATTTCATCAGAATTTGCTGTTCTTGTGGAAGCAAATAAGTGAATCAAATGCTCAATCTTGATCTATTCAATCTTGTAACATATGCACTGTAACCCCAATACAATATTCTTGCTTTACAGTAAATCTCTGGTATTCCTAGGAAATAGCAAATATTAACCAGAGAAGTTTTTATTATCTGATCTATTCAATCTTGTAACATATGCACTGTAACCCCAATACAATATTCTTGCTTTACAGTAAATCTCTGGTATTCCTAAGAAATAGCAAATATTAACCAGAGAAGTTTATTATACTATGATTTTAATTTTGTAGGAAAACTATGAGGTAACTTTTGCTGGAACAGAATTTCTGGTAGCACACAGTGCTGGAACAGGCCTGTTTCAGAGAAATAGAGCTTTTTTATATATTTTTGCAATGTTCTTTAACAAAATATTCAAGAACAATTTGATGATAAGAAGGAAATAACACATAAAATGTCTATGAATTTATGTAAAGGACCACTTTTAGTTTGCTGACACAATAGGCATAATTTAGGTTGAAATACTGTATGCTTTGGACAATGCATTAGCTTCAGGCCTGTTGAAGCTAGTTAATCCATCCTTTTGAAAGAACTCCAAAGTTAAAATACTGTTAGAGCAGAATGAATCTTTTGTCCCTTACCTGATATTGCAAGGATTTACTTTATAAAGAATTTAATTTAGAAATAAAATTAAACAGAAAAATATACTGTAAAATGCAACCTTAGATTGTAATAATATAACTGTAGATTCAATTGGATCTACTTTTGATTAGTAGTATATCTGAAATGGTTAGTGTTATGTATAGTTAAAATGATTCAAGCTAATGAAAATCCTCTAAAGAAATTTTAGACAAATCTAATGGTTAACAATCCACATTCTATGTGGTATAATAGAGATTCTATAGTGCACTGTTGAAACAGTGATTAGCAATCCAAATGCTGATAGTCTTACTATACTTCTTGTATGTGTGATGCTCCAAATTAAAATATATGATCAGACTCAAATCATTGATAGAATCAAGACCAAAATAGTATCAAAAGGGTGGAAAATGACATAAAAATGGAAGGAAACTGTATGATTATTACAATATTGGGTAAAATTATAGATTAAGAGTTTTTAACTATTTGGGTAAGTAGCCCAGTTGAACTAGACAAATAAAACTTCAAGAAACAGATCCAAAGCCTCAACAATGTCATGGGAAGGTTTTTTGAAGTAGCCTACTAGCCCCATCACTTTTTCTCTCCAGAGGACACTGAGGTATAAAGACTATGAGTAATTTTTAATGTTATCAAAGTAAAATTTTCAGATTTAGATTCACATCTCAAAAAAGGCACTAAAAGAACATTTTGAGCCTTGCGTGATCCTTGATATAACTTCAAATTCTGTAGTCACAATAAAAATTGTGCTTTCAAAACTTAGACCCAAAGAAATCAATAAGCTAAACAGCCAAAACTAAGGTAGATAATTTCTGTCAAAATTTACATTGCGTCTCTTAAAAAAACTCCCAAGGGTATAGTCTAGCCTATATTACACCCTTAATTCATTCCTGATAATCTCATTTTCCTACCTAACTGCTATTTTACAAGATAGAAAAGAACTCATCTATAACTCTGCCTATTGTTGAAAAGAAACGAATTAAGAAAAGAAAAAGGACTGATAATTTTCCATTTAAGAAAAGAAATAGCCTAAGATTGATATAGAGGCTTCTGAACCTGACAATAGTTGCTTTCAATGAGATAGCTAAGGAGTAATCATAATTTTTTCTTTGGAATTCAATACTCTATCAAAATATAATGATTATTCCCAATACTAATTTTCTGAAATAAGTTTAAAACTTTATTTGTTTACCATTATTTCTCTTTCTATTTTAAATTGCACGCGTTGCATAAGCCTTAAACAGATAGCGTTACAAACTTGAAAAAACTGTAAACAAACCTCGAGATAGTTTTTTCCTAATATTTCAGGTCAGTTTTAAGGGTCAAGCACCCATTTGAGCTATCTATTACTGGGGATAATCGTAATCAGCGTGTTCGATATGACTAGAAACTGCTTTCAAATTGCGTGAAACAGATGTGTCATGACGAACTGAAAATAAGCATCTTTTTGTCTATTGGCGCCCGTACTACTAACTCAATACCTAATATGATTTGGTATATATTGACCGGAATCTCCTAGTACCCAACTCTTCAGGACACTAACTTTGGTAAAATTCTACTTTAGCTACTTTTGGCTATCTTAGAGAGGGGTTATGTTAGTAAATTCTACTTAAGCTACTTTTGGCTCTCTTGGAAAGGGGTTAGGTTAAGAAACTGAAACTTTAAGGGACAGGTCTATAGGTCGAAGCGTGGGTAAATATTTATCAAATACTATTATTGAGTTACAACTAAAGTGAATAGGCCTATAGCTACCACTCAATGCTTTTTTATTCTCTTTATGAATACAATAATCATTTTTGCCAGAAATGAATTTTAGCCCCCACCCCAACATAGATCAAATCAGGTCATAGCCTATTTTTGCACTGTAGGGGGTGGGGGTGATTTTATTTCTGCTGTACATGAGTTGTCCGTTTACACTTTCCCCCCACCCCCAGCCGGTTCAAATTTATAACCTGAATGGGTATATATTGAGATGGGGGCTGGAATTCATTTACTACCAAAATGATTAGGCCTTTTATATTTGTAAAGAGCATAAAAAAGGCATTGAGTGGTAGGCTATATTCACTTTATTTGTAACTCAATAGCCTAATATGATTTGGTAAATATTTAGGCCTACCAAAGCATGTTCCTGGAAGGTATTTTGAAGCACCTTTCCCACTCCTTCTCCCTCTTGAGGGTCCTGAAATTTACCTACATTACAGGTCTATACCTATTGAAATTTTGACAAAACAACATTTTACCTTGATTTTCAGTTATCAGTTTTTTTTTTCTGGCTTTAGTTATGAAAATGCAATTCCTGTTATTTGAGTAGCCTAGAATTTTAACCCATAGGCCTATCAATGTTTTTTTTTTTTTTCAAAACTTGGGAAATGTATTTACATTTCTTTAAAATATTATAAATTGGGATTGAGCAAATCTTTGAAGCTGAAAAAATTTTTCTGTAATTCATTTGAGCAGAATATCTATTTTTGCAAGGTTTCACTTTTATAACACACATATTTAAAGAGGGTTTAAAAACCCTCTAGAGAGAGAAAGAGTGGATGTAGGTAATTCAAAACACCTTCCCCTGACATACTTTAACCTGTAGATCCATCCCTGACAGTTTCATTTTCCTAACCCAACCCGTTTCCAAGAAAGCCAAATGTAGCTAAGGTAGAATTTTACCTTAATTTTTAACAACTGTTGGCAAGTTTTGCATGAAGTGACTAAAGCAATCAAAATAGACCAAAGCCCAAATTAGGCCTGTTGAGAAGGAAACATTTTATGAAAACAATTCTTACTTTATAATAGGTTGTGCAGAAGAATTGTTGTTAACAAAGTCTGACAACAGCTCCACTATCATTTACCCCTCCCCCCCTCATATGTACATACAAATCAGAGCTGGAGTTAGGTTTTTTTCTTGGGCATGGCAAATGTAGACTTCACTGCTCCTAGCGGCACCATCAACACTGTTGATTTTACAATTTTTGCCCATAAATATTACAGGAGCTTGTTTTGCTGCCCCCCCCCATTTGTGGAATATGGGGCACTTGTAATTTATAGCCCAAATTACATTTTTACCATTTGTTTTTCTGATTCTTGATTTTTTGTCACAGCTGATTTAATTTACCACTACATGGGTTGAAACAAGAATGATGAATAGGAAATAGCCTATTTACCCGTAAATTACATATTTGCACATTAGGAGGGGTTGGGGGCAAAGTAAAGTGGAGTTGCAGTCAAATATTCTGTATAATGTAATAAAAATACAATCATTCTTAATGTGATGAAGTAAGAATTGTTTTCTAAACATATTTCCTATTCAAAAGCCCCTACTCTACACCTCTACTGAAGGAAGATATTTATTAGCCACTTTAATGCCCATGCGATATCAGAGTCAAATCTATAAATAAAGAAAGCCGTATGCCATTCATGACATGGCGATTATCTTGGTTTTAACATTAGACTTGTATTTAAAAAGCAAAAAAATTTAAATTGCAAGAAATTAGTTTACGGACTTTGCACCATCAGTAATTTCTGTCCAACTGTTCTCCATTATTGCCTAGTTTCCTTAACTTTTGTCAAATTCTTTTCCCAGATAGAAAACTTATTGTTAAAAAGCTCCATCTTGTATGGTTTTTAAAAGTGTGCCTACAACCTTGACCCTGATTGGTCAGTCAAGTTGTACTTAAAAGTTGAGCAATAATCAATTCAAGAAATTACAAATAGCGACCAAAATTGGCGCTTCAGTCGTGC